>NW_011499884.1:603669-693404 GCF_000495115.2 Populus euphratica
CTGCTGTGGAGGAAAGGTTGGTTCCTTTTTTATTTTAATAGTAAAGCACATAATTTTGCCGTTGCTACCATGTGTACAATCCTTGTCTGTTATGATGAACCCTGTTTAAGATGCTTTCAAGTATGTGCAATATATTTAGTTAGAAATTGGGAAGCCATAAAACAGCCATCAATGGATCATGATCTGGTGCGGGAAGACACCAGTGCAAACATGTATTTTTTACAATCTTTCTCAGGCAAAGTTAAGGCACTTGTCAGATAAAAAGAAATAGTACTGAACCAACTTGACACTTCTTTTCAAGGGGATAGATTATTTACCATCCCACCATCCCACTTATACCTGTCAACGTTCTTCTCAAGAGAGGAAGACTTTCAGCATTTCAGTTCAGAGAATATACTAACTCAACCAAAGGTGGATGAAGCTCTCGCTTCGTTGTTCAAGAGGATTGCCTCACCTCCAACCTTTTTAGTCCTTGTCTGTTATGAGTCTTCTGACCATCTCAACCCAACTTAACTAAGACTTGAATCTCAAACTAGTTGGTGTCAGCTGCATGGATCTGTCTTCTCCATTTAATTACAGAAATTTAGTAGAATACAAAAAATATTTACCAAGTGCTGAAGCTTTAGAATGTGCTTGTTTGGAAAATTTTTCAATGAGGAGTCAATTAAATTCTGCTTAATTACAGCATTGTTTCAGTTCCTATAAAATGATGGTAGCTTCTTGATAATTTTATCTCCTCAATTCATGTTTATCTTTCTTGTTGCAGAGTTTTACATGCAATTCCCTCAAATGAAGCAATTGATACTGTTGAGGTTAGCTTACAGATCTATTTTCTTCATGTTCATGACTGGTCTTTTCTGTCTTTGATTTCCTTGCTCATATCTATATTATATAATTATATACTTAAAATATCATGGCCTTTACTAGATGCAGAATCCATCAGATAACAATAGTGAATTATTTATTTAGTTGTCTTAGAAGTATGACAATGTCGTACTTAGAGTCTTGTTCTACTTATTAACTAGTCGGTGACCCATGCGCCTTTTTTAATTAGTTTTTATTATGATTATTATTTTTACAATATTGTTCAAATCGGAGGAAATACTCCAGAATTTTACTACTGACATCACTGGGGACTACATCAAATGAGGTTGTTGTGTTTGCTATCGATGAAGTCTTTAATTTAACCTGTCTTTTTATATACGATAACTAATATTAAACTTCAAGTGGAAATGGCCATCATTGCTTATTGTATCATTTGATGAATTTAAATATGAAATAGAAATTTTTCACATATTTACCCTTTTAAACATACTGGTTCAACGTAATTAATTATTTATAGAGTTATTTATTAAAAAAATTAAAAATAAAATGAAAATTCTTGATGCTTATTTGATTTAAATTCTTGATTATTTTCAAGTTTTGAAAAATATAATATAAAATGCATGATTCTATATTGCATCAATTGATGAATCTAAATCCTGAATAGAAATTAATTCACAAACTTGTTCACACATCTACCCACCTAAACATAGTTATTCAACATAACTAAAAATATTTATAGAATTATTGAATATTAAAAATCATATCTTACAATAAAATTAAAATTCTCGATTTGAATTTTTAATTACTCCTTTTAAAAGCAAAATATAAATTTTATGACTTGATTTCTTTTTTCTTTTCAAGAAAAGACTCGATTAAAAATTAAAAATTAGTAAGGGTGTAAATAATATATAATTCAAATCTTATATCATTGAAAACTTTTAAATAACTTAGAGACAATTACTCCTTTTTGTTTGCTCCTAAACCTTAAATAAAATCAATTTAATTAATGATTCAAAGTTTGTAGATTACAACAAAACACGAGTCAGATAATTTTTTTGGCAAAAAAAATACAATCTTTTCAAATGTTTTTTTTAAATGAAATTCTAATTATAAATAAAAAAGACTATACATGCATTTAATTAAATATATCGAGAACTATTGTGCCAATAAATACAAAAACAAAGTGTTAAAGTGTCTATTCAACTTACCTTGCTGCAGATCGAATAACTTTGTTTCTAACGCAAAAGAATTAATGTGTAGGTGTTATTAATGTATTTTTTGATATATAGTAAAAAAATATAATCATGAATCAAAAAATCAATGCTTATATATAATAAAATATAGTAAAGATTATATGCGTTAGTATAAACATATAAGATTTTAAGCTAATTTTTAACATAGCAGTAGAAATGAACAATGTTGCAATTGCTTTAGTGAAACATCATTTCTTTAGTCTTTGTAAAATAATTTTTCTCAAAAAAAAAAAACCCAAAAGAATAAAGATAAGAACAAAAAGAATCGTCAAGTGTAGAGTGATAAATATTCAAAGTGTAAAAAATAGAAAATAATATTTTTTTTTCAAAAAAGAAAGTGTAAAGAAAAAAAAAGGAAAAATTAAAAAAATATTACCAAAAAAATGAAGATAAGAAAAAAAATTGGTGATAAATAAGCCAAGTGTAAAATGATAAAAATGCTAAATATAAAGAGAAAAATATATAAGAAAAACTTGTTTTCTAAAAAAAAAAAAACCATTAAAATTATAATTTTGCCACTTGTACATACCGTTATAGTAAAAACAATTGATAAAATTTATAATTATGTCATTTCTACAAGAAACCATCATTTCCTTTTAGTATATTTATAATTTATCATCTTTTCTTTCTTATGTTTACATTGGTTAGCTTTTGAGTCTGCTAACACGTAAACAAGCTACATGTCTTAATTATTCTATAACTCTCATTGTGTTACGCTCAAAATACATTTTATATTATATTTATTCAATCCAAACATTTGTACAGTTGTACTCATCGATTGATATTGGTTTAGATGAATTAAGAAACAGGAAAATTATTGTAATTGTAAGGAAAACTTTTTTTTTTAGAGGATATGTGCATGTAATATATTCTATATTTTCAATCCATACTCAATTTAAAGAAATATTGCAAAATTATTTTACATGATTTCATAATTTTGTTAGCAAGTGGTTTAATTGAAAAACATTGAGGATGTAAATCAAATATTATATTATTATAAACTTTTAAATAATTTAAGGGGTTTTGATAAGATTATTATAGCATGGAGAAATTGTCCTTGCCTTTTTTTATAGTTTTACTTCACAAAGAATGTTCAATATATCACTTAAATTAAAGCTTATAACATGAATTTTTGATTGGTTTAAATGCAAATAATAAAAAAACAACAACTATATTGTTAGGAATCTTGATCTAAAGTTTTTTATTTAAAAAATCTCTTATTTTCTCTACTCGAAGCTTCATTAATGTGTTATATAGACATATTACGGAAGGCATAAGAGACTCATCTTATTTTATAATTTTCACATGGGCTATTATATGATTAGTTAATAACTGATTCCCTTGCATGCATGGCAATGAAATTTCAGCATAGTAAATTGTTATGATTTACTATTATATATAGATGGATTGCTGTTTCAGATCTTGATATTATCCAACTTTCATGGTTATTAAATAGGTTCTACAGTCGAGAACAAATCCAACTTTTGTGTCTTGGAAAGGCGGAGCAGTAAGTCAACTATTCATTATTGCATTTTTTGTGTCTCCTTGCTTGTGGTTGGTTTTATGTGTGGTCAAATTTGAATTATATCAATTTTAGTTAGAATATTGATAACTTGATTTATTCCTCGTGTCATTTGCACAAATTGTTATTCGCAGATCCTTGGAGTTCTTGATTTTGGTCGTGATGCATGGATTTATAGGGAGGACTGGATTCGCAATGGGATCCACGTTCAAAGTGGTAGAAAATACAAGGACTCGTACTATCTTCAAGCTCAAGCAACATGCTATATAAATTCTTAGGTGACAGGAAGTATGCTCTGATTTAGAGCTAGCAACTTCTCCTTAAACAAATTCTAATTTGATGAGAGCATTTTAAGTTTCCGAGCTCCCACTGTTGAGTTCTTTTTTTTTTAAGAAGGTGGGACACATCTATGTGTACAGATGTTAGTGCCAGTTGCGCTTTTCATTAGCATATGCTTGGGGTGCAGCAGGAAAATTCTCAAACTTAATTGAGGTTAGTTGCCAAAACACCATCTGCCGAGTGAAACTGCATTTTTTTTACCCTATCAGTTTTCCAAACGGCATGGCAGTTCTAGTCTGGGAGAGTGGGGTTTTGTAGCAAATGTCGCGAAAACTGATGGGTGTGCTCGGGGGATTTAGAAACTCGGAATGAGCCCATTTCCAGTCCATGATCCTATTGAGCTTCTGACGCGGTTTTCGGGTCAATGATATTGGAACTTTGACACTGTTGTGGGCTCGATGTAGACGATGCACTTCTAAAATTGTTTGGATACAAAATGTGATCTCGGTTAATGAACAAGTTAGCTCAGAATAAACTCCTTGGCTGTTGAATAAGAGCTACTCGCTAAACACCTTTTTTAGGGCTCTACATATGTTTTGTAAGATTTAGGAGTAAAAAATCATCAATTCTGTTTTACATTGAAATAATAAATTCTATGTAATTTACAAGTAAAATACTTGCTGTGAGCCATCAATTTAGAACTCGAGATCCAAATAACTAGTGAGGAAGAAACAGAAAATCCCGAAGCTGTTGATAGTCGCAGGTTTCACCATCATAAAAATTGTTACATGGGTGAACAAGCTGCCAACTTGAAAGCTCTGTTCCAAATGTAAAGCAGTCCACTTCATTGTACGAGCTGAACTCATACCTGTGGTTGGAAACATGGTTTTCAAAAATAATTTTTAAAAAATATAAAAAAAATTATTTTAATATATTTTTACATATAAAATGTTTGAAATCATCTTCACTACTATCCCAATCGTAACCACATCTTAAAACCATCGCTGCGTCGATCTTAAACACACCCTAAAATAAAACGCACTAGAAGAAGCAGTTAACTCTAGCAACAGCAATTAATTAGCAGAAACACAATCATTAATGATTGAATAATCTTTTTAGTAACAATACATGATGGAAAATTCTGATTTCTGTGGGTCTCTGAAGGGGTTCACAGCTCATTGCAAACTTTAATTTAAGACCTGATTAACAATTAAAACATTATTACAACTGCCCTTACAATCTTTTAGGGATTTTCTTTGTCAGAGTTTAGCAATTATTAGATGGTCCAATCCAAGCACGCCACATAACTCTGGATACAAACTCTTCCTTATCTCCTTGTAATTCTCGCCAAGCCATTTTCTCGACGCCAACTGTTCCCCCAGGCGCATCGTAGCCTCACTCAACCTCTCCTCGTTATCGTGTGCCGCCTCCACAATCCCCCTCCTCACCGCCTCGTCTCCCTTAACCTTCGCTCCTCTCAACAACACATCACGTAGAACCGAAGGCGATCCCACCTTGGCCCTAAAAAGGGCCGTGAAGTAATCAGGGAACGGAAGCCCAATATCAACCTCGCTCATGTACAGCACACCTCTATCTCTCTTCATGTGGATGTAGTCATGACTCAGAGCCAGGATCAGCCCCGCGGCGGCTGCGTGGCCGTTGACTGCCGCGATGGTTGGCATAGGGAGAGAGATTAGCTCGGCTACCACCGGCTTGAGAAGTTCCACCATGTGGTGGAGACGCTCGGTTGCTTTGGGCTTGGAGCTGGCGGCTTGAGCCCAGGCTAGATCGAAGCCGTTGGAGAAGAACTTGCCCCGCGATGTTGTGATGAGAACCGAGCCTTTAGTGGCTTGCGATTTGGCTTGGCGAAGAGCGGAGAGGATGGAGTCGATAAGAGTGGGGTTTAAACGGTGCTCATCGGCGCCGGTTAATGTTAAAATGAAGATGTTGGTGCCGGTTTTCTCTAATGTGCACATGGTGAGTGATGGTTAAGAAATCGATATCGCATATTGTTTGGGGAGGAAATTTGGTTATTATAGAAATCGGACAAAAAAGAAAAACGACAAAAAAAGGAGTAGTTAGGGATGTTGATGTTTTTTTTTTTTTTTTAATCAAGGGCGTGAGTGAAGGAAAGCTCATGGAAAATTTTCTATTTTAAGATTCCATTTTAGCTGTAATTATTATAGTTATCGAACCATGCCAGGGTTTATTTGACCAAGAGATTATATAGTTTCATCTGAATTAATTTGAAAAAATTAAAAAAATATTTAATTTTTTTTATATTTTATTAAAAAATAAAAAGTAATTTATGTAGATATAGGTTATAAATAATAAAATTTAAAAAAGTATTTTAAAAGATATTTTATCTCATATTAAAAAGATATTATTTTATTTTTAAGTTGAAATATTTAAATAAAAAAATTATTTTATATTAAAAAAATATAATTTTTTTTACGAACATAAAATATATATACTAAAAGATTTTAAATATTAAATTAAAAAAATAAAATATTCTTTTAATATTTATACAATAAACTTACAAATAAATTAGCAATCATATGAAAAATATATATTAAAAAAAAAGATTTCTAACAAGAAAAAAACACAATAAGAAAGTTTTTATTGAGTTTTATCGAGTTACTTGGATCTTAGATTTGGATCTTAGATTGACTTGCTAAATTGACTTTTAGAATTATTATTATTATAATGGAATTAGTTGCAATAAATAGTTGACTTGCTAGATTGACTTTTAGAATTATGATTATTATAATGGAATTAGTTGCAATAAATTTTTTCTAATGTAATAAAAAATATTTAGGTAATGATAACTACAATTAACTAGGATTAACCTGATTAATATATAATTTAAGATATAACATCAAGACAATCTATAATAAAAAAAATAAAAAAATTATAGGAATCAAAGTCCAATAATCTAATACAAAGAATAAAATAAAAAAATATTTATTTTAAAATAATATGAAAAGAAAAAACTTAAGTTAACACAAGTTTACTTGACTAAATTGTCACATGCAATATGAAATTAAAATAAAAAATTTAAATATTTTTTGAAAAATTAGCAAAAATATCGAAGTTAAATAAAGAATATTAAAAGAAAAAAACTTGTATTAACTTGATTAACTGATATTTAGAGCAACCCCACATGACAAAAAAAAGGTTGAAAAATCACAAAACTCAGGACTAATAATTTAATATTAAATGATGAACTTCAAAAAAAATTATTTTTTTAAAAAAAATCTAGAAAAAAAGTTGATTCAATCCAAGTTAACTCGATTAACGCGCTACTTGAGATAACTCATAAAAAGAAAAGTGGAATAAATAACAAAGTTTAAGGTTCAATAATCCAATGTCGAATGATGATTTTGAAAGAAAAAATTAATTTTTAATAAAAGACAAAGAAAAAACATAAATTGAACCAAGCTCGGGTCATTAGATTGAAATTACTCTATAGAAAGACAAATATAAAAAATCAAGAAATAAAATTTCTAATTATAAAAACTTTAAAAACAAAATAAATAGAAATCAAAACAATAAAGACCAAGTTTGGTATAAAAACTAAATTGAAATAAAATAATTAGAGATTAAATTGAAAAAATAAGAAAAAAATAAAAAAATAGTGATAAAAAAAATAATGACTGAAATTGAAATAAAAATTAAATGAAAAAAAAAAATTAAATTTTTTTATCTAATTTATCTCCACTTCTGTTGTAAGCATGTACCAAATCAACAAGAAAAAGAAGAGGACAATGCACACCTCTCAACATCATCATAATAGTGGGTTTGGATAATTAGACAATCTTATATATCTTATTTAAAATAAAAGGATTGTTACATGTTAGTATTTTTTTAATAATATTTAATTTTTTAAAATTATTAAACAATTCTTGAGTGACCTGAAAATTATATTAAAAAAACATAATAAAAATATTAAAACATCCTGCAAACAAACCTTAGATTTTTTTATTTTATTTTATGAGCAATTCTGTCATTTTACTGTAAAAAAAATAAAAAGATAAATAAACCTCTTTGTGCAAGTTTTCTTTTTTCTTCCAAGGATGTCAGCATAATTTTAGTATTTATTGTCAACTATCTGAATTCTCCGAGTGCAATGAGAGAGTAATCAACACAACAGGCTAGAGAGAGAGAGGTCAATGTTGACAGGTGCGATCATTATCTTGAATTGGATCACCATGAACATGGCATCCATTGACGATAAATAATTATTCTAGTAATAGCACAAAATCTCATAACTGAAATTTTTTTTTTTCAATGATGTTAATGATATATGCTTTTGTATGCTATACAAAACTGTTAGCAGTTTAAAGTTGCTAAATGACGATGGACTTCTCTGATTGCACAAATATGATGCACTATACTGCTGGCATCTAAGCAATTCGCATCATCCAGACAGTTTTTGCTAGTATGAGATCTTAATTGCTGTTGGTGAAGATAGAGTGATCCAGATGAAGCGGCTTTGATCTTACCTATGAGGAGAAAAGGTGCCCAGCAGACTCCAGAACAAAACAGAGACGAACAAGCTATATCAAACCCATCTCTAAGCAAGCTTGTTGGTGCAGCAGATACTTGTAACTCGGAGGTGAACCGCTTTGAAAGTTGTCTTGTGTTTTCCGAATACAAAAAAATAACTCCTTTTGAACTCTTCTCATTTCTATCTTAATTATGCAGGAGATGGAACCTCCAAGCACACTAATCTCTAGTGGATGTCAGAGTGAGAGAAAGGAATTGATGTTTAGAAAGAAGCAAATCGGATATGTGACAAGTACGTAGTTTCTAGTGAAGAAAACGCACAATCTGCGTTGTCCTTTCACAACATAGATTGTAGCATAGAAAATCAAACAATAAGAAACTTGATCTAGAGTGCTTTGAAGCAGGAGGGCTTCCTTATTATTCTTAAATATATTCTCCAGGGAAGCAACAACACAATCCCAACTGCTACACAGATGGCAACAAGAGTGAGTTCCTATAATTGTCTACTTCATATCAGAGTTCAGTGTGGATTCGATTCAACATGTTGCTCCGAGATCAGAGCTGTATATTTTATTTCCTCTTCATTGTGCGTCTTAGGTGAGGTGGTGCAATGTTATATGTTAATATGTTATCATCTGATTTGGTAAGTTCTTGTGTAGATTCTAGCAGATGCTACGGGTCTTGGAAAGACAGTGGTGACATTTTCGCTGATACTCGCAAGAGGAGGTAGAGGAAGCACTGACAATCAAGAAAACACCTAGGAGAACAAAGGTGCCTGCACAAACACCCTGTCTAAAGCAAAAGGTGGCGCTCTTATTGTTTGTCCCGTGACCTTGCTTAGTCAGTGGAAGGCGAATTCTCCACTCTTACATTCGGGATAAAGAAGACGAATTGTATATATCATCCCTAATTTTGCCCATTCTCACTGCTTCGTATGCAAATGATGATGCATCAAACCACTCTGCAACAAATAGGAAGGAACTATAAATGCCTTTGGTGCTTCATTTAATTAACTGTTGCAATGGATATTATATCGTGGAATGCTGATGTATGTTGTAAGATATCTTATTGGCTGTTCTAAGAACCTTAGGATGAGTTTGAAACCCATTCAAAGCCTACGAATATTTCCACTTTCGTCCACTGTGTTGGGGACACTACAAATGAACCTTGGATTATATCTGGATATGACGTCGTCTTAACCACATATGGTGTCCAAATAGAATCTTATAAACGTGTAAGAATCTGCTATCTTTCATTAACCAATCAGTTTCATTTGCATAACAACAGAATCAATTACTAAATTGCCTGTCTGACTTGTATTTTTTCTTTTCATTTTCTTTAAATCTCAATTATCTTCTCTTCCAATCTTCCCACTTGAATGAAACTTTGTGACATCTAATACAGGATTCCGAGGACAGCATTTTTTACAAGGTGGAGTGGCGTAGGGTATTCTTAGATGAAGCTCATACCATTAAATCTTATGTAAGAGAATAGAAATAAAGAAAGAGCTGCAGTCTTAGATGAAGCTCATACCATTAAATCTTGGATGAGAATGGGTGCTCAGTCTGCCTTTTGCATTGCCCTCAAACTGTCATTGGTGTCTTACAAGGACGCCTCTCAAGGTCTGTGTACTTGTTCCTTGATGTGCTTTTTTTATCCAAAATTGACGGGATTCAAGATCCCCGAAGCAATATGGTGAACATCTCTTACTTTATTCTAGCCATTTCTTGAATACTGGCATTACTTTTCAGCAAGGTACGGCTGGTTTGTAGTCTTAAAATTGATAAAGAATGCCTATTGTTACATTGTTTATGAATAAATGAATTCTGTTTGTCATCAATTGCTGCAGAATAACTTGGAAGACCTGTACAGCCGTCTATGCTTCTTGCATGTGGAACCTTGGTGCAACTGGGCTTTGCTAGGATAACACAAACACATCACTTCTTGATTACTGCATGGTGTAGATGACTGGTTGATGTTTTAAATAGATAATCCCATTATCTTAACTTCTGTAGCTTGTACAATTAAGCTGTGGGATTAGTCCTCTGGATACCTTGTTCATAGTAAGTTTACTTTCGTTCAAGTGGAACAAATTGATTCAGAGGCCTTGTGAAAATGGTGATCCAAGAGGTCTGAAATTGATCAAAGCTATTTTGAGGCCATTAATGTCGAGGAGAACCAGAGATACAAAGGACAAGGAAGGAAGGTGGTTATTCCTTTCATTCTCTTACCTTTTTTTTCTGGAGCAAAATCCTTGATCAGAAACTTCATATTTGGTTTCTGGTTTATGTGATTTCAGGCCCATACTT
The DNA here is from genome assembly GCF_000495115.2 of Populus euphratica. Lineage (NCBI taxonomy): Eukaryota > Viridiplantae > Streptophyta > Magnoliopsida > Malpighiales > Salicaceae > Populus > Populus euphratica. Next base: position 614,367 of record NW_011499884.1, read on the forward strand.
GTTCTTCCTCCAACTGACATTCAAATCACCGAGTGCGAACAGTCAGAAGCTGAGCGTGACTTTTACGGTGCCCTTTTCAGAAGATCAAAAGTATCGTTTTTCTTACGAAGTTTCACATTTTCATCTTCCATATATACAAGGCCAAAAATGAGATTTTATATGACGATGAAAGTAGAATCTCATTTGAAACCTTTTTCCTCCCCTGATGAACTGAAGTGCATTTAGTCATATGTTTACTATTACCTCCCACACAGTATCAAGAATAAGATTGCAATTGCATAGGATGATGAAAACATTCCCCATTAAATTGCATTCTCTATCGAAGTATTTTAATTGCTTTGTGCATATTTGTTATTGTGGTACGTGATGTTTTTTAGAAGTGTTTTTAACTTGAAAATTCATTAAAGTATTTTTTCTTTATTGTTAATATCATCCCATTAAAATCATTGAAAAACATTAAAAATAATTATTAGTTTAATATTTTTTGAAGGCAAATATATTTTTGAAAGGATCTCCAAACAGGCACTTGGATGAAACCAGCTGCTGCTTATATAATGCAAAGAGGTCCAATTTGATCGGTTTGTGGCACAAGGGAAGGTCCTTCATAACTATGATTAGATCCTCGAGCTACCACGAGCGAGGCAGCGTTGCAATAACCCATTTCTTGTTATGTGGAAGGAAGGATATAGTTTCAAATAACATCAACAACTTTAACAAAAAGAAGACTAATCTTCTGCTGTTCTTTCTATTTCCTTGTTTCTGATTTGTCTGAACATACGCAGTCAAGCTGATTCACAGCAGTACGATGACTTGGACAAGCTTGCTAGAAGGTTCCTGGAAACAAATGCTGATCATGCCATTCCAATACAGACAGTCCCAACAAGGGTATATGTTATGGAAGGCATCTGACGGGCGGAAAATACTGAGTGCCACGTGCTCGGAGTCTGCAGAGAACCCTGTGCTCACACCATCTGCGCGTAGGATGGGCAGGGAATGTCTCCTCTCAAGTTGGCGAACGCCAACAACTGGGCTATGTCCCATCTGTCGAACATTTCTAAAGAAAACTGAACTCATCACATGCCCAACAGAGAACAAGTTCCGGGTTGACTTTGAGAAGAACTGGGAGGAGTCTTCAAAGGTTTCAAAGCTCCTGGAATGCTTGGAACATATTCGTAGGTCAGGTTCTGGTGAAAACAACATTGTTTTTAGTCAGTGGACTTATTTTTTTTTATCTCTCGGAGATCACATTGAGAAGGAGAGGAACTGAGCTCTTAAGGTTTGATGGAAAACTACAACAGAAGCAGGAGAGGGTTTTGAAGAAGTTCAGTGAAACCAAAGAGAAAACGGTATGCCGTTTCCAAGAACACGCGTGTCGAGCTCCTTAAACTTTGCTCCTTAAACAATCATGACGGCTTAGTAGTTCTTAATGGTCAATATTGAAGTATCTTAACTATCTTTTGCTTGTTGCTCTGTAAATTTCATGAATTACTTGTGTGGGAAGAAGATTAGTACAGTAGTTTAATATGGATAACAATGCTAAATTGCAAAGCTAAAAGACAAGAAGAAATTCAGGAGAAAAATATGCAGTGTTTTTTTTCTATACACTAACTTCTTCATTTTTATACTTATATTTATTATTCTAATTATAAATTTATTTACAAGTCTAAAATTCTAGATAAATAAAGAATTAAATTAATAAAAAAACATATTTCGAATAAGAAAAATAATTCCACTAATTTAACTCATTGATGGTTCCTTTATTTTTATTTTTTAAAAAAATATCTAGTTTATTTTTAATGTTTTTGAAAGCTGATTGTATGGGTCAGAATCTAACTACATGCCACAAATGCTTTTTTTTGTGGTAATTTTCAAATCTCCTAGTATCTCCCTTCTCCAATGAAAGAATTTCCCTCTATTATGTGTTAGGAAATTGCCATTATTATAGCAACCACTCCACTCAACTTATACAAGTGGGAGCACAAATTATGACATAATTTTTGCCATGTTTCATGGCTTTATTGTCCCCTCCATGTTGACAATAAAGTTGGAGGAGCTCATCATATTTGCCTATAAAAGAGGCATGATTTTATGAGAGAAAGTGGTGAGTGTGTGTAAAAAAATAGAGAGAAAGAGAGAGCTGCAAGGGTAGCAATGAGAGTTGGGAGTAGAGTGAGAAAGAGAGAGCTGTAAGGGTAGCAATGAGAGTTGGGAGTAGAGTGTGAGTGGGTATGAGTGTAATCCTCCTTCTTCATGTATTTGTTTTGTTTTTTTTCTCCATCTCTAATAATATCGACTCTCCCGTGGATCTTCTTTCTCCATCTCTAATAATATTGACTCTCCTGTGGATGTAGGCGATTTGTTGAACTACGTTAAATATTGTGTCAGTGTGCTTGGCCTCCTATGAGCAAATATCAGTACATCACTGATCAAAATTACCAACAATTGGTATCAGAGCACATGGTTTAAAATGGTGTTTGATTTTGCTCAAAAATGAAAGTTGTCAAAATTTTGTTTTGACCATACCACTATGTAGAGGAGAAAGAGACGAAGCCACTGTTGAAAACCGCATCGGAATAGTCCTCACGCTTAGTCACGAGTCGGCAAGGTGGTTGGCCACCCGCGCAGACGCTCGCCAAGCGTCGCACGCGTCTTCTTCACTCGGTTGAGCTGACCCAACCCGAATACCAGGCGACTCGACCTATATGCTGGATCTGGATGATGCTGACATCATCATAACATCACAACAGCTTCAGCATGCACAGGTGGTATGCCACGTCAGCACCAGTCAGTAGCCACGTCAGCACTGTGGGACCTACCTACCATGTCACCAGCCATGAGCCGAGAGTCAGCCGAGCCGAGTGGAGCCGAGCTGAGTTGGAGCTGAGTTGAGGGAGAGGATTCTGTGTAGTGGAGTCTACGTGCAACCGATTCTAAGATTGAATCTGGGCCGTTTATCATGCTAGAATTGTTTTGATCAAATCTTAGCCGCCTGAAGTGCGATTTGGATGATTTCAGACTTGTTTCCAGCTAATTTGATCTTTCTAGATGCAATGGTATGGTCCGATCATTGAAATTGAGACTAGACATAGCAGTGGTGAATTATTAAAGAGAGATTGCCCGATCAGGAGGCATCTAAAGGTCATCATGGTGGTCGATAGAGATGAAGAAGAAATCACACATATTTGCCCAATTACATGTGTTGAACTGTTATGTGGGGAAAATTTTTTAATTGCTTTGAGGGATGGAAAAATTAGAACACTCTAAACACCATATCATGTGGATAATTAGAGGCGGAGAGTAGAAATTGATAAAGACCAATCCTGACGAATCTAAGCACTCGTAGTCTCGCCAAATGTTGAGAAATCAGGTATGAAACCAAAATATTTCAAATCACTTGCAAAGGAAAGTCGCAACAAAGCTAGCAAATAGTTGTATACATGGAAAGACAGTACGATGGATAGATATGGCCTAAGAAGTTTTATCTAGGAGATTGGGTTTTAAACAGGACTGTTGTGACCCCTCCAATCTTTCCTGGGAACTTGCTTAGTGGAAGGATTATCCATACGGTACTATTTTCGTATATATAGTAGTTTGTAATGAAACAGTTGAAGACTAGCAATATAATGACATAAAGGAACAGTTGGGTTCCGTATGATCAAGGATCTGATGGAGTGGTGATTTCTTTAAAAAGTTAGATTCGATTACTATGCTTTCTCGAGGGGAGAATTGATGAAGACCCTGATAATGGTAGAGAAATACAACAAGGAAATGAAGATTGACACCCTATTTTGACTTGGATAGGTGTTGTGACAGGATGAGCTATTATCAAACATAAGCAAGGAATAGGGAGAAATCTGGAGAACTGCAATTACATGAGGGCACACGGAGATTGTGCAGGAGTACCTGAAGAATCCAACGAGGTATTGTAATGAGACAATAGGTGCAAGGAGAAGAAGAGTTCCTAGATGAAGCTCAAAGCAAAGACTGTGTGAAAAAGTTGTACAACAGGAAGTCTCTTGTGCTTTTGATAAAGGTAACAAGCGAGGACCTTTCCAATGTATGCAAGGATAGAAAGATAAACTATTGCAGATGCACCTAATTGAGGGGGTGCAAACGCCTCTGATAAAAGGCGACCGCCTATGATGAAAGACGAAGACACCAAAAGGAGTTGGTGTGGGTAGAGCTGTCAAGCAGAAATGCGTAAAAGCTCCAGACATAGAAATCGATATGGACGATTGTAAGGAGTGTATCGCAACTCACTCTTTCTATGTGGTGGGTAGAGCTGTCAAGCAGAAATGCGTAAAAGCTCCAGACATAGAAATCGATATGGACGATTGTAAGGAGTGTATCGCAACTCACTCTTTCTATGTGATCAGTGGCAATGATCTCTCTTATAGTCCATATGATGGTAGAGAATTTTTTGAGCCACTTTGAAGTGTCCCAGTTGAAGGAGGATGCGCGACCGCCTATGAAAAGTGAAGACACCTTAAAGAAAATGTGTGAAGGCTATAAGATGAGTCCAGGATCAGACCGCCGCATGACGACGAGCGGAGGAGATGAGTCCAGGATCAGATTGCCGCATGACGACGAGCGGAGACATCTCAGGAGAAAGTATGAGGGTCGTGGAAAGAGCCCAGTTCAAAATGCCCTAGAACCGATGTGATGGCTAGATATGAGTAGATAGATGGATAACCAATGAAGTGGCTATAATGAGTATGGAGACAAACTATGATGAGTATGGAGACAAATGTAGGATTGACTTTCATGGATATTGCCCCCATGCTAAAGATCAATGAGCTAGAAGACATTTTCTTTGGATAATAAATGGATGGCTTGTGGAGCATTAAGACGTAACTGCTGTGTAGAAGCAGAGGGCATGCGTAGGTTCCTGGAACAAGTTGACTCATGTCAAGGTGGTGAGCTCGGTGAAGGCATTGTAATACTCGGAGTATCAAGACATATATGGATCAATCTTTAATGGGCTGCCCCCATGGTTAAAGGTGGAAAGCTACCTAGACTCTTGAGATTAAGAGCGAGAGACTCATAGAAAAGTAAGGCGTGGTTCCTAGAGTGGAACAGAGAGCAGATGCAACTCTTGGATGAGTAGACTCTTGGAAGAGTGGTGAGCTTGTGATCATATTGAGATACTCAGATAATGACTGTCGCACTTGAAAATAGAAATTTCCATTTGAGGAGGTGTTGTAAGCCTTGGTGTGAGGCTTGAAAAATCATTCCGAACCGAGCATGGTTGATACGCTTGAAGGGGTATGTTGTGTTCTAGAGACAAGCATTAATACTCTTCAGATGTAATGTGGGAGACCATTTGGTTGAAGTGATCCTTTGGTGTGAGCAAGGGTGTGCTTAGGTTACTCTAGTGATTAAAAGGTTTGGCAAGTACCTATAAATTTGACCACAGATGCTCTCGGAATGGTAAGCTAGGAAGAGTTGTAGGATGCAAGCTTGTGCTGATGAAGCAAGAGGACAATTGCTCATATAAATGGCAAATAGGGTGATTGTTGGGAAATTGTCATTATTGTGGCAACCACTCCACTCAACTTGTACAAGTGAGAGCACAAATTATGGCATAATTTTTGTCATGTTTCATGGATTTATTGTCCCTTCCATGTTGACAATAAAGTTGGAGGAGCTCACCATATTTGCCTATAAAAGAGGCATGATTTTATGAGAGCAAATGAGAGAGAGAAAGTGGTGAGTGTATGTAAGAGAATAGAAATAAAGAAAGAGCTGCAATGGCAGCAACCTTGTTGCCATTGCAGCAGCTGCAAGGGCAGAAATGAGAGCTGGGAATAGAGTGTTAATGGGTGTAATCCTCATCCTTTATGTATTTGTTTTGTATTTTTTCTCTATCTCTAATAATATTGACTTTTCCATGGATGTAGATGATTTACCAAATCACATTAAATATTATATTAATATGCTTGACCTCTTATGAATAAATATTAATACATCACTGGTTGGAATTACCAACATCATGTCGAAACTTGCTATATCAATTATGCAGGATCCCTGGTGGAATCCTGCAGCAGAGGAGCAAGCAATAATGGGAATTCACCGGTCTGGACACAAATGCACAGTTCAGTTAAAAGATTCTCCGTTAAGGTCATATTATTCTCTTAGCTTTTCAAGTTTTCAAAAATTAATTTGAATTTAAGGAAGCTCTATTTTCTCCGAATTGTCAAATATTTAACCTGAAACTTGTGGGTTTTTGTTTTTTTGAATTATAGCAAGTTGATTATATGCGTTTCAACTTTCACGTTGATGTGGATACAACAGTGGTCCATGAATTTATTAAATTTAAGGCTAATTGCTGGGGCTTATTGAAAAGCAGCTCTAAGCTTCTCATAGTTGAATAAAAGAGGTATTTGACTAAGTCAAATTTTGAGAGTGCAACAACGAAGGCATCCAAGCTTAACGATTTCGGTATAATTTAGCAACTAGAGGCTTTCTTCCAAGTCCTTGTCAAAGGCCTTATATTGTTTTGGCTGCGTAATTGTTGTGGCAACTTGAGTGCTGACAATTGACTGTTTACCTTTTCCTTAATTCAACGTTGGTTCGCTCAAAGTCCTTTATAGTGGATTCGCATAAGATGAATTCCTCGGTTTCATCATCTCTACCAGTTGTATTTGCCTGGAAGTCTGCAATTTGCTTCATATTGCCTTGTACGGCATCTCAGCGTGCAGTATCGATGTAGAGTGAAGTTTTAGAATATTAACATGAAATCCTGTTACTCAGTTACGATCTTGTGCCTGAGCATTGCATTAGTCAGGGTTGAGCTCTGACAAATTTGACATATACAAGATTAGTTGACAAGCCTGTGAGCTGTGACTGACATACCCTTCAGTTTTACAAATCAACGGATCCATTAACAAAATTCCTGACGGTATCCTTTCATTTTTGTTCTGTCTTTCTGTTCAAATAATATATTATTATTTGGAGTTTGAGCTTCTGACCCCTATTCATTATCACTAACTTGGGCTTAGCTTGAGCTTCTAATTACTTATTGGTCTTTGTCAAGAAGCAAGCTACCTCCGTAGCACTAGGAACCTAATCTAATCGTTTATGGTCTTGCAGGGCACGGTGGAGGAACGCCAGCAAGAAGTTCAAGCAAGGAAGTGACGCATGATTTCCGTTGCCCTCACCATCAAGGAAGTCCGGCCAGCAAGGATCGAAAAGCAGGAAATGCTGTTTTACTTTGAAGTTCTTTTCGTTACAATTAATGAAGTTAAGGGACCCATGCCCCCGAAGGTCTTGCTTGTACATGCCGAGAGGCCCCATTTTGAAAATCCTGGCATTTCAACAAGTATTGCTCCAAATTATTCTCTCTTTGAATTTAATCGTATCCAACAATAGTGCATGATGCTTGACCATCCACAGGCAAATATGTCTGTCCCAGATTACAATCCAAGGTCCTCGAGACGACAGAAAATTCAATCCTTCACCAGTTACAGCTGGATTGTGACAAGAGAAAGGAGCATCCCGATACTGTATCGACACCGATTTGTCATCAAGCACCAAAAATTCAAGAAAAGGCCGATAGGAATAGAAGACGATTAATGGAGATCATACACTTGGTGATCAAAAGTTGGAAAAACAAAGGCTTGGGATTGACCACGTAACCCGAACCCAGCCACTGGATTCTGTCTCTGACAGATAATTGTTTCGTTAAAAACCATTAACATTTTGGAGGCTGCCAGATGCATCATGTAACGTTAGCATGGAGCATCTTTGTGCTGTGCCGTAGGATGGAATTTGATGGGTCAAAAATCTAACGGCGTAAGAGCATAGAAAAGGCCCCCCACAATTTTCAAGTTAGTTGGGTCGGCTAAAGTGTCAGGTGTCAGAAAAAACCCAAACTCAGCCTCTTGACCGTGTTACTTTTGCTTAATGTCGCCTTTACCTATCAGCTTGGGTTTCTTGATTCTTCTGTTGCTGTTGCTTCTCTCTCAGCTTCGCTTGGCTCAGCTTATAACTTGTCGGAATTTATTAGTTTTCTACTCGCAAGAAAAAAGCATTCCTTCTTCATTTGACCTCCGACTGGAACCTTCGACTAGTTTGGGGGAGTTCAGTGAGATTATTAAAATATTGGCTGCTCCTTATATATATATATATATATTTTTTTTTCGGGCTGCTCCTTATAGATATATATATATATTTTTAAACAATTAGCCTTCTTCAAAAGACCTCTTCGCAAGATTTGAGTGGGGTTTCATGGGATGGCCAAGCCCTTTTCGGTTGCCGAAAACTGCTATTCTTTTTTTTTTCTCTGTCAAAAAATAAAAATATATTAAGTATTGAGTTTCAGACATTTGGGTGAGACTAAAGTATGATTTTTAGTTTTTAATTAATTGACAATGGTGAATATTTTCAAACTGATTTATACGTCTAATTTCTCCTTTTAAATTATTTTAAACATAACTAAAGAACCCCTCTCCGAAAGCTTAACTTTTTTTTTTAGTTTTAAAACAAAATAATTATTTTACTGTAATAAAAAAGGATATCCTTATCAATTTATCCCTGATTAATTTTGCCATGACTCTTTTATAATTTGAAAAAAAAAAAAAGTTTCACCCCTAATTGCAAGCTTCATCAATATTAATAAAAATTACCTTCGAAAGAAAAGAAAAAAAAAGAAAGAAATTGGTATGGTATACTGTCACGTGAATTCAAGTTTGATCTTGCTTTCTTATCAAGAATTTGATTAAAAATAATATATGGTAAGTAATACGCTCCCGTTTTGGTCTTCTTAATGAAAAAAAAATCCTTTCCTTTTCACCTTTCTAGCGTTTCCTAAACATATTCGGTCAACACAAAACCCCATATAAAATGGAAAAAGAAAAAGGGAAAGTCGCAAAAATTCCCTAAACTAAAACAGGAATTTAAAAAAAAATCAAAATCCTTGCAGTCAAATCAAAAAACCAAAAAGCGAAGGCTAAATAAAAGCCGAGCCATATAAGTATTCCAATGCTATTACGCCTTTTGACCTTTTCCTTGTACAGAAGGGATTCCCTAACGTGTACACCACATGCCCATAACCCCCAGCCAGGGCCACACCTCGCATAGCATCCTATATAAGCACCCCCACTCTCCCCTCCCAATCTGTAGTTGTGGTCACAAATCTAATCATGGCAAATACATTTCGAAATAGCAACTCCGCCGCAGCTCGGTCGCAGCCCAGCCGGCTCCAGCGGCGGAGACCAGCGTCCTTGCAGATCAGTCCAGCTTCTTCTTCTTCTTCTTCTTCTTCTTCTTCTTCTTCTTCTTCTTCTTCCTGTTGGAAAGTTGCGATTCCTCTTTTGTCTCCGCTTGTTAGTTCGCCTACCGCGATGGACATGAAGTCTCGGGAGGATCCGCAACCACCGCCGAGGAGTCAGGGAACGGAGGGGGAGAAGCCAGTGGTGTTCACGAAGTGGCAGCACCCGGCGGCTCCTTTATGTTACGAGCCGGCTAAGTTTAAGCCCTCGTTTTCTGTGCCTGTATAGATTTAGAAATTAGAATGGATGAATGCTGATTAATTATCAGAGAGTACTGGTCTTAGTTGAGGCCCTTTTTTTTTATCTTAAAAAAATCTAATTATACATACTTTTTTGTTAATATTTATCATATACTCTATGCCATCGTTTTTTTTATTATTTTAAGCACGAGAAAGTAACGGATTTGTGCATAATTTTATTACCGATTTTTTTTTTTCCCTCTCCAGATTCAAATTGAAAATCTATTGTATTTGACAAAATAAATAAAAACTACAGGATTTAATAAACAAATGTTGCAACGGTTTTTTATGCATATAGAGAGCTACGTCGTTTTGATTGATATGCTAAAAGCTATATTTCTTTTAGCAAGTCCGCAGAGAGAGAGAGAGATTTTGCAAGGTCGCCTGAATATCGAGATGATATCCGGCCAGATCACCGGCAACGATAATTATAAATAGCTCTCATTGCTTTTTATATATATATATATATAGACACACTTAGCGGATTGTATTTCAATGGATTCTGAAGCCTAGAAGGGCAATTCCATTTCAGAATGGTTACTGAGACTAGAAGGAGCTGTTCTTGTTTAATTTTAGAGTGTGTTTAGAAGTGATATTGTTTTTTAAAATATTTTTATTTAATAATGTATTAAAATAATAATTATTTATTTTTTAAAATTATTTTTAATATTAATATATCAAAATAATTAAAAATTTATTAATTTAAAAATTTATTTTTTTAATATTTTTAAATTTATTTTTAAAATATAAAGCACTCAATTCATCGAAAGAAACTGCGAGAAGAATCTTGTTTAATTAAAAAAGACAAATTCTCACAAATTCTAGCTACCAGTCGGGGATACGACGCCTTCTTATAAAATCCGGCTCACCAGAACCTGTTGACCAGGGATTTTGGCTCTTGGCAGGGTTTGAAGTAGATAAAACCCGGGTCTCCAATTCACCCTGTAAAACCCCTTATGACTTGCCTGGTGAACCTAGAAATCGGGTGATTTGGCTTAATTCAGTGAGGTTTTTTTAGTTTTTTATGTTACATTTTTTTAATAAACCAGAAAAATAATTTATAAATATTTAGTTTTATATTTTTTTATAACATGTCTCTGAATATTTTTCAATGTAGAACAACAAATATTTATGGGTTGTGTATTCTAAAAAACAAAGAGTAAATGAGTGTTAGAGCAGCTCCATGAATTTGTTAAATGAAAAGCTAAAAATAAAAAATATATATTATTTTTGCTCTTTCATGTTGTTTTATATGTTTAAAGGAAATGCTAAATAAAATGTAATTTTTTTTTCTACAAATGACATTTCTATGTATTTTTTTTAAAAACCAAAACCAATAAGGTGGGGTTAATAAAAAAAAACTAATTAAATATAGTCATGTGAAAAAAATAGCATTAAACTAATTAAAAAAATAAAACATTTATTTTTCTCACTCCAATACAATTGGTTTTTTAAATAGCTTTTTTATATTGAAATATATATAATAAAAAAAAGGTCATATTTATACTATTTAAAATTATCTTCTAATTATTTTTATCTTGAAATAATAAGTAAACATATCTAAATGAAAAGACAAAAAAAATAATTGTTAAAGAAAAACAACCATGACAATTATAACACGTAGCCCCTTTTTTTGTGTGGCAAATACATGGTCCATTTGATTGGTTGGCCATTGAAAACCAGTGGACTCACCGACAGCTTCAATCTACAGCTTGATCTGGATGGCTATACTCTCGCGTCCGAGATGAGAGATCCAAACATAATATAATGTAGTTCCGAACAATAACAAGTATACTACTCGTATCCTTATTCTTCGATGACTATAAAAATTCGGAAGCAAGAAAAAAAGAAGAGGATATTCGATTTTGCGTTTGAATGGCTGGGTGCGCGCAGATTTTCTTGCCTTTACTGCTATAAACTTTAAAGATGCTTGAAATATACATACCATCAGTGGGCGGTAGGATAAATGTTTGAAAATTAAACAAAGAAATAAAAACAGAAGCCTTCTTTTCTCTCTATCAGTCAAACAAGGAAATCACATTTTCAGCGTCGAGATCCAAATCTGATCTTTATTTTGCCCTTGACATGAAACAACAAAGGAAAATGATCTGGATTCTGAGGAGCCTTGTCTAGCCAAAGAATTCTCAATTATTCAGTTCAGTGACGTAACATTTGACCATGTATTCCTCCTTATCTTCCCCGTCAAATTTAATACTTAACCAGTAACAGCGACAGCGGAAGGGGGCTCCGGTTCCAGGACTGTGACTGATTTTGTATTTATTATATATATTTTTAGATTGTTTTGATAGGTTGAAATTTAAAATAAATTTTAAAAATAAAAAATACTTTAAAAAATAATTGTTATTACAATTCAAACCCTATATTTTTTAATATTATTCAATCAAGAGATTATAAGGCACAAGTTCTTAACTTCATATCTAATTTGGATTCTGGATTTTGGACCTACATTTTTTCTTTTCGATTTTTTTCCTGGTTTCACAATTTCTGACAATTTCCCTCTTCTAGAACCAGTAGAAATTCTAACCTAACGCTATACCAAACAAATTCGAACTATGAATATTTAATAGTCGCGTCAATCAGAGTGAATTTCTGGAACTAATGTCAAATCTAACACCGAATTAATTCAATCTGACTGTTTGGCAAGTCTAGAACACCGGCAAATTCTACCTCGAGAACCAAATGAACATGTTTTCTCCTCTTTGTGTCAAACACGATAACAACTGGCACAGGCTGGTAAATTGCAAAAGTTTCTGGTGTTTCGAAAGTCCAGGCAAATAGATCTACCGCCGAACTCTTCCTGGCAAATGCTCAGAAAGTATTTGAAAACATGAATATAGCTCGGGGTCACTGGCCCAAGAGATCTTCCTTGGGCCAGAGTCTGACTTGGTAAGCAAACTGAGGCATTCGGGCCATAAATGGTTTGACCTCGTCGATAATTGATTCGGCAGAGGCAGAGGATAAAAAAACACCCATCAAGAAAGTGACCTTATAAACAACAAAATTAATCTTGATTGATCGCTAGCAGAAGCTGCTAACAAATAATTGATGACTTTCATCGTCATTTATCAATCCATGAATTGCGTGAACCAGTCAAGAATCCATGAAGATGACTTCTCTTGGCTGTATTGTGTATCACAAAAGTGAATTGTGGGGGCAAATCCTTTCAACAGCCTTGCTATATTCTCTGCACAAAAGTTAGCCCAAACACAAACCTACATGCATTGTCGCGGGAATTTGTTAGCATCAGCCCATTAACCACTCCTTTTATTTTTTATTTATTTTTTATCAATATCTCTTCTCGGCATCTTATTCCGGCCTCCACTAAAAAATATCTGTTTTCTTTGTTTTTAGATAGGTTGTGGGGGCCATGTGGTTGCCTTGAGCACTATTTATATACCAAAAGGACCATTCTACTTGCCCATCTACAGGATTTTCTTTTAGATGACTAACTAGTAACCCTGTCACCTATTCTTAGAAAGGAATAACAAGAAATAATTCAATTGATAAAGTTTTAAACTTAGAATTTTTTTAGGATTAATAAAATTTTATGTAATTTTTAACTTTAAAATCTATAACATTAATTAAAATATACACATGCTGCTGACCCGAACCTGAATAACTATATTAATTAAAAAATAAACTTCCAGTAGAAAGCTTGACTTCCAGCACTTTTTAATGGAGGCACCAGTAACAGTTATGTGGTGTTTTGCAGACATGAGATGTTCGGAAACAACAATTTTGTTAAAAGTTTGTACATAATTCTTTTTTTTTAATCTTTTTTCAGATCAGCTTAGGCACGGATGGACAGAGATACAGAAAGGTTACTAATTATTCATAACTAGATTAGTGAGCCGTCAGTCGAATAAGTTTTTTTAATATAAAAGAAATGTTGAGCCGACATTAGCAAATTTACAAAAGTAAAAAAAATATGAGATTTAAATCATTGATTCAACTTAAATATAAATAATTTAATAATATAATTAAAAAAACAAAAACAATAAATAAATTAAACTAAAAAAATATATATTGATCAAATTAAAAAATAAATACTTTCCAATATTATAAAAATATATCCCCTTAATATTTGGTAATAAAGCAAAAATTAAATAAAAAAATGATAATCTTATAGAAAGCAAAATGAAAAAAATTTAAAACTTAATTCCCTACAAATCAAATATTAAAAAATAAAATTAAATTTATAGAAAACAAAATGAAAAAAATTTGAAACTTAATTCCCTGCAAATCAAATATTAAAAAATAAAATAAAATAAAATCAAGAAAACCAAAACAAAACATTAAATGATATCTTAAATAAAGCTAATGCAAAGTGATCAAATTGTAAAAAAAAATTAAGGGATCAAAATTAAAAAAAAAAAGGCATGAACTTCCCCTTGATTGTGGAAATCATTATAATTTGAAAAAAACAAAGGACTAGGCCTTTTTTTATTCTTCAAATTTAATTCTTTAAACTCTAATTATTTTAAACCAATTAAATTTTATTTTATTTACTAAAATCAAGAATTAATCAGGCTGTAGAATATTTCCTCAACACCTCAAGATCCTTACATGAACACTTGGGAAATAAATCTCAAAAACTAATTGCAAATCAAACTAATATCAAATGACCATATCAGAACAAGAAAATCAACGACCAAAGACCAATTGGCTTTCAGTTTTTTATTTTTAATTGTAATTAGTTTAGTTTGGCAAAAGGATGTCATTATAATATCATTTTCATGGCAGAAAGAGGAATAGAAAAGGCTGATGGGCCAAAGGCAAACTGATGCATAAAATGATTAGGCAGAGGCAAAGACAACACAAAATGAAAGGCAGAGTGAAGGTGGTCCTCTTGAGGTCTCTAGAGCTGCACCATTTTCCAATAAAGTGTTTCACATTTCAGTCGGCCCAAGCTGAATGTTGCCAGCAACAGACAACCGGGGGCTGAGGCATTCTGGAGACTTGGAGAAAACATGGGACACTGCCAAAGAGGAATGAACACCAACGTTCATTTCTTTCACAAATTTTCTAATCGAACTCTGATTCTCCGAATCTGTGTTGATATATGCAGCCATGCTGGCTCTCTGTCACACATAGCTGCTGATCCTTTATCTCTCTAGTTGAAGCCTTGAGATCATGTCCCCTTACAAATTGGTTCCCCGCCTGGACTGAACTAATTAATCGGAAGCCTTGAATGAAGAATGAGTCCCCCATGTACTTAAGGTGTGACTCACATTTGTATATCAATATGATACACTTAGCTGTTCGTAAGAATTGATGAAAACAAGTTTAGAATCATGGTTTTTGAATCCGGCATGGAGATGGACTATTAGGCAAGTCCCGAGTTATAAGCTGGGTGGGTTGATTAGGATTATTGGACAACTAAATTTTTTATTTTATAATATATAAAAATAACATTATTTTTGTCAAAATTTTATTAAAAAAAATTAATGGGCTTATTCTTTAACAAAAAAAATTAAAAATCATTTAACAAAAAAATTAGGTTTTTATTTTTTAAATCATGATTTTTAAACTCGATTCGGGAATTAATCATAAATAACTCCTGGATCATAAATCAAGTAAATTAACAAGGATTATTTATATCATCTAATTTTTTATTATGCAAGAATGTCAAAATTAAATTGTTTTATATAAATACTTAACAAATAAAATCAATGAGTTTTTAAAAAAATTAGTTTTCATTTTTTTTACCATAGTTTTTAACAAAAAGTTTTTTTTTAGTTTCATTTATTAACATTTAATTTATTAAAGATTTTGCTTTATGATTTTTTTAGGTTTGCCTTCTATAATGTAGCATCGATTTCATAACTGGAAACACAAGTTTAAAAGATTTTTTTTAATGAATTTATGTTTTTTTAGTGTATTTTTTTAAAATTTTGTTTTTCAACATTTGATTAGTTATTAATTAATTTTTGTTATTTTTTAAGGGTTATCCTGATTTTATGTTTAGAGTTGCAAATTTAATGAATAGATCATATTAACTTAAGTTTTTTTTTGTTACTCTTTTTATATATATTAGTTAATTTTTATTAATTTGATTTATTTATTTTCATTATCTATTTTTCAAGTATTAGTAAATTTACTGAAATTATTAAATTCAATCTACTCAATAATTTAATTCTCTATTTTTTTTAAATCTCAGGTTTTAGCATGTAGTTTTTTTTTTTACATTAAAAAAAATAGTCTAGCTAACGGCGTGCTATCTATCTAATAATCTCTATAGTTCTTCAAAATTAATTGATTGGTCTTTGTAGTATGAAAAATAATTAGACAACTCATTGATTAGGGTTGACAATTCTCGAGTTAGTAGTTATTTCTATTTTTTTTTTTAAATGCATTCTTTCTTTACCACAATTTCTCATATCAGCTACTTCTGCTTTCTTTATTCTATTTTTTCAAATAAAAAAATAATAAAAATTATCATGAAATTGATAAAAACGAGTAGGTTATAAATGAATTTTAAAATATAAAGGTTAAATTTATAAATTTAGAAACTATAATAATATTGTAACAATGTGTTTTCTATAAAAAAAATTATAAAAAAATATTTGTATTAATTTATATATGAAGAACTACATATTTTTTTTAAGATTATATTTATATATGACGACTACATGTTTTTTATAAGATTATAGTAAAAGTAATAATTCGATCAGCTTTTAGTTATAAAAATGTGTATAAAATTCTAGATGATAATAATAAGCCTTAAATGAATATAGTTAGATACGTGATGAGAATAAATTAAAGTTATATCAGTTAATATTTAATATTAAATGAAAAATCTAGTATAAATATGATTATACTATTTTATTTTTTGAAAGATTTCAACAAATCATTATATTATGAAATGAATATGCAAATTATAATAAATTATTAATTATTAAATATGTATTTATCATCAAGTCAAATCATATATTAAATATATTAAATGAGAAAATATCATATTTATCTATCACAATTAACATCAAAAGATTATCCCTAGCAATTTTATTTTATGCCCGATTATTTTCTTAAAGAAATCTAATTGAAATCACACCCAATGCTAGAAACAAAAAGAAAATCTTGCAAGAAAAGGAGTGAAATGCTACAATAGGTAAGTGAATCTATGAAAAATCAGGACCTAGAACATAACACTAGAGGACATCATCATAAAAAAAATAAAATAAAAATGAATGATGATGATTTAATGATATCCCAAAAACTAATAAAGTGGCTTAAGCAAAGGCAAAGATCCTCAACGAAGACTCTTTATCAAGGAAAAATCATCCAAGCAAAGTTGTAATAATTAACTCATAATATCTATCATGATTATTGTTTATTATGCTAACATGACAGATTGGGGCATCTGCTTAGGTATATAAACTGGACGTATCTCAACTGCAGGAGAGATGCCAAAACCCATGACGTTACGAGTGATCTAGACAATGGTTCTATCCTCTCCTCTTGTCATTACGTGATTGTTTCTGAATTCCTCGCCAAAACCATCCACGCGCATGGCCTTGACCAAGCATGCAAACTGTACTCATAATAAAAATATAAAAATTCAATCTAACAACTCCCACTATGGTTAGTGTCACGGGGTTAAATTTTTCGCTTTTGATAAACTTTCCCTTCCTTCGATCGGAATTTCTATGCAACATAGCGAAATAATCCCTTCCTTCGCTCGGAATTTCTATGCAACATAGCGAAATAAACCGAAGTCCCATATTATAGAGGAAGAGACATTTGATGATATGGTTATCTTCTGCTATATATTCTTATACCCTAAGATGAAGTATTCAAGTGTTTGCTCGAGAGAGAGAGAAGCAGCAGGTAATGCCTAAATCCTCCAATAATTACAAAAATTTCCTGTACGTTAACATGGGCTTCCAAGTAAAATGCAGTTGAAATTATTTTTTTTTAAATTAATTTTTTTATTTAAAATTATTTTCTGGTATTAAAAATAATTTTTTAAATAAAAATATATTATTTTAATATACTTCTAAATAAAAATTATTTTAAAAAATAGTTGCCCGCAAAACTTTTAAATTTCCTATTAAAAAAAAGGAACCGCACTAACAACATTCTTCTATTTTACACCCAATAAGTTCCTCACACCACGTGATTAAGCGAAGTTTAGCAAACAACCGTATCAATCAATTTGACCTATCTATATGTGCAAAATATGAACATTTTGGCTTCACATTGCTGCCTCTTCGGCTCATATGGTTAAAAGGATTTTGATTTTTCGAGTCCTGTACTTCCATTCAGATGGCTCTTACTGTGTCAGCATGAATTGTGTCCTTCGTGAAATATGTAAAGACGTTTTTTTTTTTGTTTTTTCCTCGAGAGAGAAATCGGAAAAAGTGAGGTCGAAGTCAAACTCCTTTCAGCTACTGTTGGTTAGGTTGACCTAAAGCACGCTCTGAGGTCAAACCCACTTCTGTCGAGTACTGAGTGCCCGTGAGCTGCCCTCCCGAAATAGAGTTCCTACTCCACTGGTTGTAGGTCAAAAATAAGAAAATAGAAAACTAAACAAGACAAGGTTTCAAAATTGAAATCTCACCTGCTCCTGAGATTGGAACTGTGCCTCTTCGAATTTTTACGCTTTTCCTTTATGCGAAGTGTGGGAAATGGTCTCCACTTACAGTGTTTCTCGTTGCCGCCAGAACACTATTGGTTCAAAATTTAATTTTTTTATTTCAAATTAATTTTTTAATCATTTTAATATATTAATACAAAAAATAATTTATTTATTTATTTCTTTCTCAGAAGTCCAATCCAGTGCAAAAATCTTGAAATGGACATTTTAGGCCATCTAAACCAGCACCAAATTTATTGAAAATAACAAATCAGTTGTTTGACAAAAGATTAGATGGATACTTTACTTTCTGTACAGTACACCAAATGCAATAAATGAGATGAAGGTCCTGATAAATTGTAAGTCGAACCCAGAAAACTTAAATATATATAACAGTCCCACTCTTGGGTCACTGTACAAACAAAAAGGACCAGCGTAGCATAGCAATATTTGGCATACCCTTCGGCTTTGGACCACCTTCAGGAATCAAAACACAGCTCAACCCCTTTAACTTTTGAAATAAAACCAGTCCTAACATCACACGCCCAAAAAACACAAAAAAGATGAAAAATCCCCCGAGGAGCTTCTGTTTCTCTTAAACGCTTGTTTCCCTCCACAAAGACACACACACTCTTCTAACAAGGTAAAAGATTCACATTTTCTTTTGAAAGAGCATTCATTTATTGGAGATTGGGGTTAGAGATATGGTGGCAGAAGCTTGGATTGTGAAGATGGGAAACCAGGTAAGTAGCAATCTTAAGCACGCACTTCTTCTTGAATCTTCCAAGAAAAAGAACAACCACAACCACCCAAGAAATAAACAAGATTCTAAAGACAAACAAATCATTGGCATCTTGTCTTTTGAGGTTGCTAATGTCTTGTCTAAAACTGTACACCTCCACAGGTCCCTCACTGATTCTGAGATCTCGAAGCTAAAAAGTGAGATCTTGAAATCTGAGGGAGTTAAGAACTTGGTGTCTACTGATGAAAGTTACCTTCTTCAGCTTGCTTTAGCTGAGAAACTCGATGACTTGAACAGGGTAGCTAATGTTGTTTCTAGGCTAGGAAAGAAGTGTGTCGAGCCTGCTTTGCAAGGCTTTGAGCATGTTTATGGGGATATTGTTGGTGGGGTTATTGATGTGAAGGAGCTAGGGTTTTTGGTTAAGGATATGGAGGGTATGGTTAAGAAGTTGGAGAGGTATGTGAATGCAACCTCTAATTTGTATTGTGAACTGGAGGTTTTGAATGAATTGGAGCAGGCTACCAAGAAATTTCAGCAGAATCAACACGAAGAGAGTCAAAGGGCGTTTGAGCAGAAACTTATTTGGCAGAGACAGGATGTGAGGCATCTTAAGGAGATTTCTCTTTGGAACCAGACTTGTGATAAGGTTGTTGAATTGTTGGCTAGGACTGTTTGTACTATTTACGCTAGGATTTCTGTTGTTTTTGGGGAATCGGTGTTGCAAATGAAGGGCCTTGGGGCTGTTGAAGGGGTCTGTTCGTCCCCTCCCATGAAGGACGAATGCTGGGAGGTCCCAGGACATATTGGTGATTGTCATGGTTCACAAAGGGTTTCAGGGCCACTGAGACGGGCTGTTAGCAAGAGAAGTAGCAATTTGTGTCAATCGGGACCAATTGAGAGAGCCGTGGTGGAGAAGAGGGATCTTAAACCTCGGATTGCTTCAGGGAAAGGTGGAGTTGATCTATTATTTCGAACTGAAGATATTGTGTTTCCATGTGGGACTAGTCCTGGAAGGCTTTTCCTGGATTGCCTTCGTTTGAGCAGTTCGGCTTCAAAGTTTGATGATGATGACAGTTGTGTTGTTGTTGATGAGGACCAGAGGAGCCAAACTTCTCGTTGTTCTAGTGTGGAGAATGGTAGTTTGAAGATAGAGCTCCCAATCCCTTCAGGCTTTTCCAATCGGGGAGTTTCTTTCAGTGGAGATCAAAGACAAGCCAGGCGTGGTGGGATGAATAATGCACGGTTTGGTCCCAAAAGCAGTCTAATGGTTTATGCTCCTCCTTCCACAATTGGAGGATCTGCCTTGGCCTTGCATTATGCAAATGTCATAATTGTTATAGAGAAACTGCTTCGCTATCCCCATTTAGTGGGCGAGGAAGCAAGGGATGACTTGTACCAGATGTTACCAACAAGCCTAAGAATGTCTCTGAGGACTAACCTCAAGTCCTACGTGAAGCATCTTGCTATATATGATGCTCCGCTTGCCCATGATTGGAAGGAGACTCTTAATGGAATACTCAGGTGGCTTGCTCCTCTTGCGCATAACATGATCAGGTGGCAAAGTGAGCATAATTTCGAGGAGCACCAAATTGTCAAGCGGACAAATGTTCTTCTGCTTCAGACATTGTATTTTGCTGACAGGGGAAAGACAGAGGCAGCTATTTGTGAGCTTCTTGTTGGGATGAATTACATATGTCGCTATGAACATCAGCAGAATGCTTTGTTGGATTGTGCAAGTAGTTTTGATTTTGAAGACTGCATGCAATGGCAGTTGCAGTGCCGAGCTTCCTTCGTTGATTAATTATCATAATTAATATGAATACCTGAAGGAGGTTGTAAATTGTAGTTGTTGACTCCTGATACTTGAATGAAGACACAAATGACAGTTCAAACAAAATTAATTTTCAAGCTTTTCTCACTGATGACTTACATTACTGAAGATCTGAATTGATTAATGTCTTTCAGTGCCAGGTATGGGTAGTTTTGACTTTTGAATTACATGAATTCAATTAATTATGAGAAAATCTCTCTGTTATGCAGAATGTGTATATATCCAACATACTAAATATGTCATAATACTATCCCATACACTAAACACAAGACAAAACAATGATTTGTTGAGTCTAGTACAGTCCAATTAATACTATCCAACATACCAAACAATGCCTAATAGCTGATGTCAAGTTTCTATTCTTTATTTTCTGATTAATGTTTACTTCTCCTGATTGATGATTGATATTTATGATTAGTTCTGCTTCAACTTATCCATTTCAAGTAATGCTTCTTAAAAGCATGTAACTGTTTGCTGTAACTGTATGTGAAGTGTCTGATAATTTATTGCTTTCTCTTGAAAGTAAGCTACGGATCAAGATCATTGAGTTTGAGCACTCCATAAGTTCATTTCTTCCTTGTGAATACCCATAGCCCGTTAAATTCATTCCTGCAGCTGGTATAATTTAAGGCATCAAAGCTGGTGTTTGAAGTGTCGGATGGATTGTCGATCAGCTAGCAATATGCATCTGCAGTCTCCTAGTTTTAGTATTGAACTGGACAAAATGCATGGGTTTGTGCTTTCTTCTTTAGTATTCTTGCATCCACAAGCATCTGGTGTAGAAGTGGCGTTCATGTGCAATAGCGTAGGATAAGGTCAACCCGTAATGGTACATGTGTGAACACTCCGATCGAAGTTTACTGTTTTATTCTGGTGCCGTCGAGATATATTTATGTGATTCTGGTGCAATCTTACTTCTGAAACGAAGCATTATTATGCATCGTGAGTTCTTCAGGTTTAGGGCCAGCTTGTAACTATTTGCAGACCAGGCACACATGGTTGTGGCTTTGGTCTTCTATTGCATGCTTCGTGAGCAAATGAGTTAGTTTGCAATGCAAGTTATCATTTTTAAACAGAACAACATTTTCTCAAGTTTCATGAGTTTTTGCTTACTAATGTTCCTGAGAAATTACAAATATTTATTGCCAAGGGTGATGCCAGACTTGAAACAATCAAAGGAACGGACGTACCAGATATATCCAAGGCTGAGAGCACGTGGTATCATGTGGCATTAAACAGGTTACAGTCGGTAGAAGAGAGCATTGATGTGATAATGAAAGACCCCTTGATTTAGAAACCCTGTGTGGTCACCGGTCTGATGCTTGTAAATACAAGAATTTATCAAAAAATAAAAATAAAAATAAACATTAACTTATTATCATTATTATTACTACTAAACATACACTTGAGTGTGCATTTTCGCATGCGCGGGTACACACACCATGCGTGGTTCAGAGCACTAAGTCCAGAGAAAATTCTATTAATCTCATGCTCTGTTTAAATAAAAAAATTATTTATTTTTATGTTTTTAAAAAAATTATTTTTTTATATTTTTTCCTTTAAATTTATTTTTTTATTTTTTAAATTATTTTAATGTGCTAATATCAAAAAAAAAAATTAAAATATAAAAAATATTTTTTAATATATTTTTAAATACAAAAATATTTTAAAAAATAGCTATTATACTGATCCTGTTGCAAACATATCCTAAAATCCTAAAACTCTTGTAACTAATGTCACATGACGGAGCTCAGCTTTAGAGAGTCCCCATATTTTTTTTTATTTTATGAATGATTTCTTTGCAGAGCAGTATTTGCAGGGCAGAAAATAACATTTGTAGCCCTTTCTCCCCACTTCTCTTTTCTTTAGAGATAGAAAAGGAACCAAACCCTGCCTTGTTCTTCTTCTTCACACGAGTAATGAAATTTCTCCAACTATTAAGAATGTTAAAAAATCACGTGCAAAGAACACGAGTCCCACCACCTAGAAATGGAAAAGGAACTAGCCATTTCACGGGATAGATTTTTTTTTTCTTAAAAAGAATTATATAGGATGGTTATTTTTTAACTTGTGATCTGGAATACAAAATCAATCAGTATAATTTTCTTTTTCTTCATGTTTATAGTCAATCTTAAAAAACAAAAAAACCAATAAATATATATACTCACTGGTCTATGACTTAGCACGTTTAAATTACTAAAATGAAGAGATTAGGAGTGATAGCGGGCCATCAAATCCAAACCAAAAAGCTAAAGCTTATTTTTATTTCTTTTTAATTTTTAGAAATAGACGATTTGTTGCTTGTTCTTATTTTTTTGAAGAAAAATGTGGGTAGGTAACATGTCATTTGCCAAAATAGATAATATGTCTTCTGCAAGTATAGATTTTTATCACTGCATTAGTGGCTAAAAAACCAGACAACTAGTCTTTTAGCAAAAAAAAAAAGTAATAATTAAATTTCAAGTTATTTCAACCTAAGAATACCTCACAAACATCTTTATAACATCCAAAAATCATTTTATCAACTCCTCATACTGAAAAAATAGTCCAAAAACTTGAAATTAAATTGGTTTAGTTTTGGTTTTCTTAGCTTACATCTATTTTTTCATGCAATATTGAAACTCTAAACAACCACCATAAAAACTTTTTTTTTTTATCTTATGAAACTCGTGGATACTAAGAAAACCTATTTTAGTGGTCGAAAATGGAATGAATGATGACCTTTTCTAATATCATCAGAATCCAGCAACTTATTTCTTTCTCTTCTCTTTAACCAGGGATTGAAAAATAATAAAAATAAACTTGTGTATCAAAATTAATGTTTAAAAATTTAATAGAACGTAAATTATATACACTGTGTTATTTTTAAAGATCTAGGATGTTAATGTATTTCTTGTGCAATTTTGGACATGCCACCTATTTTTAATGTTTTTTTTTTTATTTCCATCCTCCTTTTAATTTTACCATTGATTAAGAAATTAGATGCAATTGATCTTCAATTATGATCAAATTACATAAATAAAAATTTAAAGATCAAATAAATTATTAAAAACTACATAGTACCAATTGTGTTTATGAGTGTATGAATAATGCTGACTCAATAATAAATATCTCACGTGTTTTAATATTTTTATTTATAAGAATAAAATTGATATAAAAAAAATTATTTAGTATATCAAAAATTGTATTCGTTTTGTTTCATATAAAAGTAAAACTATAACTTTTTTTTATAAAGAGTCCTGTACTTCAAAAAAACAAAAGAATGGTGAAAGGATGAAATACAATTTCTGACGCACCCAATAATCTCTCTCGAAACACAGTTGAATTTGAGATCGTTTAGGCCTCACCATCCTCATTAAATGATGGGGCATACTTTTAAAAAAAATGGGCCTTCTTGGAAGGCTCAAGACGCTCTCGGTGGATAAACTTTCAGCACGTCAATATTCTCGCCGGATTTTTATTATGGCCCAGTAATTAGTTTTTTCAATTAAAAAAAAAACACCAACAAAATTCGAGGCCGGATCCCGGCTTTGCTCTTTTTGAAAAAAGATTTTCTCAGCAACCAAACACCCGCATAGAGAAGCAGAAACCAACATTTTGATAATTGATTCAGCAGCAGCAGCCAATGAGTTACAGAAGGTTAGTTGACGAATCAGATAGTCCTTTCAATCTCAATCCAATATGACTTTTGTTAATCTAAATCACATCTAGCTCGGTTAATTTTTTCTATCCTAGCCCTAGGGTTTCATTTTCGTTTTCTAATTAAAATTATAACGGACTGTGTATGCATTTCGATTTTGATTTTCTTGAATGTATTTTCAAAATGATGACAGGGAGCATCGAAATTCGAGAACAGCTCTCTTTGATGATGGGCTTGAAGAAGGAGGTCTTAGGTCATCCTCATCCTTTTCCCACGAAACCGACGACCATGACAATGATAAGGCTGTCCACACTTTGCAAGACAGAGTTCTTTTCCTCAAGAGAGTATGCCTCTCTCCCAAACTTTAAAACTAATCCTTTGCATCGCTCCTTAGTTAATTTACTTCCTTTCATATTAAATACAATGCTGCCTGAACCTGCCTTTGTTTTTACTTTCTTGGTTCATGAAATCTGTACCGTGTCATGATTAATTTGGGATGACATGCACAATGCTCTTTCATTTCAGACTTGTTTTGAATGTTGTTGCTGATGTATAGTTGAGTAGTATTCTGAACTGAGTTGGCATGGTACAATTACAATACAATACAATACAATACAATACAATCATCTTTTTTATTGTTACACAGCACCAGCATCTTTTGTTGTTTGTCAATGATGGGCAGTAATAAGGTTCTTACTGGTGAGATGCATGTTAAACAAGCTTGCACGAAGTTGAAACCGTTCAGGGGCTTCTGGTCTGTACTTATCTAGTTATCCTTGCCTTTTAAGTTCAGGTGGTTTTTCTGTTCGTTTTTTTTGGAAAGTTCATGTTTACCAGTTTTTTTTTTTTGAAAACCTATTGAAATTTGTGATTGTTTTATGTGCTAATACTGTATAGCACCCTGTGAAGTTTCGCTATGCTCATGCATACAAATTGCAAATACCAGATCAAATTCTCCTAGGCGTATGATGGAACAGGGAATGGAAGGATAGTGCCAGTGTTGCTTAACATTAACTAAAGAAAGCAGATTCAAAATGTTACATCACCTAATATGCCACCTTTTTTCTTATAGCTTCCTGTAATGTATGTACTCAATTGATGTCACACACACACACACACTCTCTTCACAAACAGATAAGTTTGTTCATGTTGGTTCCACTTTTATGATGAATTATACCTGTGTAATTGTATGTATGTGCGGATAGTCAGAGGGATTGAAGAGCCCTTCTATTTTGATTTTTGTTTGTCTTTGGAGTTTCCTGATCCTCCTATTTGTATATCATCTCCATTTTTTTATGTAATGAAATCCCTTTTTTCTTAAGTAAAAAAAGTTTAGTATGTTATGTATGTCATGCACTCTCTTGCGTGCATTCTCACAGGCGTCTGTGTAATACTAGAAGTTCTGTTGCTGCAGCCTATTGGAATTCTTTATTGATAAGACACAATTTTGATCAGGGAAGAGAAATGAAAGTTATACAGGATTGTTGTTTTCCTGCAAATTAAATAGTTTTTATTTTTTGGCTGATCATGCATATAAATGTTTAAATGCATTTTCTGGTAAATAAATCCAAATTTTCTTTTTGAAGCAACTCATGATATGCATACATCTTGTTTACAGTTAACAGGTGATATACACGAGGAAGTGGAGAGTCAAAACCGTTTGCTTGATCGAATGGTATATGGTTTATATTTTTTGATTGATAGTCTCAAATTTAGGGAAAACAATTTCAACTTCTTTATTCTGAGTGAAATGTGTTGTAAAATCAGGGCAACAACATGGACACATCGAGGGGTATAATGTCAGGAACCATGGATCGATTCAAGATGGTAATAAGCTAGAACTACTTTGCAGTTATTTTTTATTTACTTGGCTGCGTGGAAATAGCTGAGCATAATAAAGTTCTTGCTATGCAGGTATTTGAAAAGAAATCAAGTCGGAGAACATGTGCCCTTGCAGGGTTTTTCATCCTCTCCTTTTTAATTCTGTACTATCTCATTAGGTAAATGAATTAATGCTGGATCATTTGCAATATAACTGTTTCATATTTGAAAGGGTCAAAGCTTTTCAACATCAGTTTTTTACTACTGTTAAACTGTTCGTACAAAGTGAATTTAAGTTGTCTCCCTGCCAAATTTATGAAGTTTCAAAATCTTGGTCAGCTTCCATCGAGCTAAAAGTTATCTACATTTTAGCACAGGAAACCAAAATTGAAGAGGAAGGTAAATTCTACTCAAGGGATGCATGGCCTGAACAAATATCTTCCATTGATGCTGATTAACAACTTGTTTGCAGGGTCCTTGTATACTTGAAGCAAGGTTGAAGCATAATTATGAGTACCTCACCTTTGAAGTCCTTGATTGACAATGGGATTTTGCAAGGGTGCTACGAGTGCAATGACCATGTCCTTTCTTAAGTTGGAAGATAACTCATGGTTTACCGTATCCGCTATGAGATGGCCTGTGATTGAACGTATACTACGTGCTTTACCGTATTCTGGTGTTTTCAAGTAAACATGGAGTGGAAGCAATTGTTAGAACTTACAGAAAATGTCAAGGCATGTTAGCATGCAGTGTTTTTTTAGTGTTGTACTACAAGGAAATCTCCAGACGAAGCGGTGGGGATTTCCACTGCACGATACCAAATTTTGAAATCATTATATTTTTCGCCATGTTGCAATACGTTGATCCTCGCATTTTTACTGAGAGCATTTCTCTCCACTGAAACTACAGCACATGGAGAAACCCACTAAATTCTAAAACAAGCGTGGATTCAGAATTTCAGACCGTTGCTTTCACTCGCTTCTTCAATGGATCTTAATCTTACAGCATACATGGTTAACTTCCACTGTAAATTTTGTTTAACTGATTAGGATCCTGTCGGTTGTGGCTTTATTAGATGTCTCTTCAACTTGTTAATTTGTAGGGGTTTAGTTTTAAATGATTCAACTAAATCTGTCTATTTGTACTTTGAACTCAGTGTGTTTCCTTGGGAAATTTTGTGAATTAACCGAGCGTGTTTCCTCGTCAATTTTTTTCCCCCATTCTTGCAGATCTTGGGCATGGCGATTTGTATTAAGGTTAGATCACGAGAAAAAAAATTAATGGAAGGTGAAGGCCTTGTAATTAATGTTCATAAAAATTGCCGATCAAACTGTTCTTCCCTATATCTTTTGGTTTCTGTTCTGGCTAATCCTGAAATGGTGAAATAGTTAAGTTGTTCTGAAACTCACGCCGACCAGTCAAAAGGACTGTTGTCTTCTAGTTTCCTTAGCAATAGCCTATCCATTCTTGATCCTCCCACCTGTAGTTTCTCGCTCAATAAAGCTTGATAAAAGTCAAACGATACTCTGGTTCTGAAAAAAAAAAAAAAACACAGGGTAGGCTTCTACGTCTATTCATTTAACGTTCAAAACTCAGCAATAAAATTCTACGTGCAAAAGCTCCTCACTGAACAGTTTCCATAGCTGGACAAACATTATTTGGCTTTGCGATTTCTTCCAAATTTGGAAGAACACTCTTTCAACGTATCCTAGTCGTCGGCTTCTAGATGTCCAGTTGTTGATCCGGCATAATTAAAATAAATTAAAGAAGGAAAATGCAGCCATCACTTCTGTCTCGTTGCCTCTACCGTAATTTCACAGTATTTGCATGAACTCTACACATCTGCAGCCCCACCAGGCAGCAGCAGTATCCATACCATAGTAACAGAATTATTGCAACCTACACTCTGAACATTTTACTGCCTGACAGTAATTGTACACCTAGATTTACAAGCACCTTTTTTCTCTGCATGTAATGGCAAGAACTATACGTCCGTGAGTCTTAATTACAAATGTACCGAAATGTGAGAACAACAATGGAAGAGTTAGAGGATCAATAGCTCAGTACTGGTGGCCATCCATATTCCTTGGTGATCAAGGGTTGCAAAGCTAGTCGTTAAAGTAACAGTAGTGGTAGAATAATATAAATAAACAACTCGCACCTCCACAACCAGCCCTCCTACAGATGTCACACACCGGACATGGATGTGTTCGTTCATACGAAGGAGTAAAAATTCAAAGAAAAGACCCTAATGACTAGCGAGGTACGTACAAAGTAATGTGAAAAGACATTTCAGCATTTATTTTTTTTGGGTACAAGTAAATGCAACGTTGATCAGGATAGGGGAAAGGGGAAAAATAAATAAAAATATTCCAAGTATAATTTGGCCAATACAAACACGTACGTGATGTGTAAACATCATGTCCTTTTCTTTTGTTTTATGGGCGGGGTTCAATTAAACATCAACATCTTAAAATTTGTTTTCCGTTATATTCTTGTCTGTAAATTAATTAAGATTAGAAATTTGAGTACTCGACCTTTGGCATGCAACACAGATCTTATTACCATGCATATAGGTATTTCATAATTAATTAGTAGGATCTTACAACTCTTCTTTTTATGTTATATATATATATATATATGAAGTTAGGGAGAAGCGAAAGTGTGCATCCCAATCTATATATAGAGCTTTTTATAACCATACGTTAATTATCAGGAAGCCAAAAGCTCTCCATCTACCTGGTAATTATTATCAAATTTAATAATTAATTAGTATAACACTTGGAATTGTAATTAATTAAGTTGACGGGACATTGTTTATGTAAGCTAGAGAACGACTTGTGGCCGACCCATAAACATAGAGATTATTAGACTCAAAGATTGTGAAGAGAGTGCAAAGAAAAAGATATGGAAAGGTTGCGAGCAACTGATAGCAGTCATGCGTACATCTTTATTATCATAATGCTTTTCTACGAAATATATTAAATTAATATTTTTTTATTTTTTAAATTTAATTTTTTATATTAATATATCATATCTAAAAATATAAAAATATAAAAAATTAATTTTTTTAAAAATTTAAATTTTTATCAAAAAGCATGTGGGTCTCGTTTCCAAACACTACCTTAATAAACTAATTTTTTTAAAGTGTTATAAAAACAATATTTTTTATTTTTTATTTTAAATTAATTTTTTGGAGTTTTCATAATGTTTTGATAACTAATATAAAAAATAAATTTTTAAAAATAAAATAAAAATATTATTTAAATATATTCCTAAAAAAATACTTTAAAAATTAAAAAATTGTAACATATTAACAATATTGAAAATGTTGGGGCACGAGAAAACGACGTGCTTCCCACCTGCCCACGCGCACAAGACCCCACGAAACCCTAATTTCAATGACCTCTAAAAGAAGAGCTTATAATATATTGCTGATCACGTTACAATTAGCTAGTACTCGCTCGTAGTATTAATAAAGTACATGGTCGAGGAGGAAAAAACCCTTGCCTAGCTACCTTGCCGAATCACAACACAACGCAAAGGCACAGAAAAAACACAGAGCCAACATTCAAAGAAAGAAATTATACAAGCTCCATTGTTTTGTCTCTTGAGAGATCAGTTCATTTTCTTTGATGAACTTCCAATCTCTAACTAGTGAGCTTTAGTTTATAATTCTTTCTCTTTCTTCTCTCTTGATTTGTGTGTTGATTGATTCTATGACTGGTTTTGCATCAGTTCTTTGTTCTTTCTCTTAAAATCAGTGATCTTGAATCGATCGTGCCACGCTTTACTTGATTCGGTGACCAATTGCATCTAATTCTCTCTTTTCACAAGCTCTCCCTAGCTACCTCCTTTTCTAATCTTAATTTCTTTTTTCCTCTCTCACATGCACCTTCATCAAAATCTGAGGAAGAAGATCATCAGCATAGGAGCTAGCTAGCCTGTAAAAGAACGCTATTGATTGTGGTATTTAACCTTTTTTCTTAAAAAAAAATGTTTCTTGCTAAACCTTGCTTTGACTTTCTGGTCTCGAACCTTTCCTAAATAAAACCAACTGAAATTCAATTAAGTCTTCTCCTTCCCTTCTCTTAATTCCCTTCTGTTCCCTTAATTAGCAATCCTGGCTAATCCTTGGTGGACGGGTCAGGTTGGCCTGCCTGGCCTTGACTCTTCATCCAATTCACCTTCGTTAGGAAAAATCAATCGTGAACTTTCCATTAATGAAACCAGCAACAGAAGCGGTGGAAGGGACGAAGATGATGATGATAGAGATACCGGAGATGAGGCTAAAGAGGGTGCTGTTGAGATTGGTAACCGAAGACCTAGAGGCCGGCCTCCTGGATCGAAAAACAAACCCAAACCACCAATTTTTGTGACTCGAGACAGCCCTAATGCTCTCCGAAGCCACGTCATGGAAATTGCTGGTGGTGCTGATGTAGCTGAAAGTGTGGCACAGTTTGCTCGGAGGCGTCAACGGGGTGTTTGTGTGCTTAGTGGCAGTGGCTCCGTGGCCAACGTAACCCTAAGACAACCGGCAGCACCGGGTGCTGTAGTCGCCCTCCACGGTAGGTTTGAGATTTTGTCCCTAACTGGGGCATTTTTGCCGGGACCGGCTCCTCCTGGCTCCACTGGACTGACTGTGTACCTTGCCGGCGGACAAGGGCAGGTTGTTGGAGGAAGTGTGGTTGGATCACTAATTGCAGCAGGGCCGGTCATGGTCATTGCTGCAACTTTTGCTAATGCCACGTATGAGAGGTTACCATTAGAGGATGATGAAGAAGCTGGAAGTGGTGGTCAGGGACACCTCCAAAGCGGAGCTAATAATTCCCCGCCAGCGATCGGAAGCAGTGGACAACAATCTGGATTGCCTGATCCCTCATCTATGCCTGTCTATCTGCCGCCAAATCTAATGCAAAGTGGAGCTCAACAATTAGGGCATGAGGCCTATGCTTGGGCACATGCTGCTAGACCGCCTTACTAATAGAGGAGCCAGCTAGAGAGGAGATTGTCATGATCAGTGTGATACTGTGTTGTACTAAGAGGTAGGCGTTTAAATTGGGAGGAAAAGAAGAATACTAGAATAGAGTTGTGAAGAGAAGAAATCATGCTAGCTTATCAACGTATATTAATTAAACTTCGCTTTGCTTTGCTTTGCTTTGCTTTCTGTTATGCAATAAAAGGATGATTTCTGGCTTTTTAATTCTTTCCCATTTTCAAGTTTTTAATATTTTTTTCAACATCCATTGTTCCCCATTGAGATTTACCTTGGGTTGGATATTGTCTGCTTATTTCATTCCAGTTTATAAAATATATATTTAGATTGATGCTCTTCTGAATTATAGTATATCTGATATGATGGATTAGACTTCGGAGATGTAGGAAAGTACTGGATATGGTTGGTAGACAGACAAAATCACCAAGTCTTGGTGTTTTTGCTGTATAATCCCCTCACCTTTTTTTTCAGGCTCTTGCAATCTCACTTTACCATACAAATAAAAGTAAAGAAATGGTGGATTTCATCATATAAACCTCATTTAGATTTATGGCTAAAAGACCATTTGAGTTATAATATCTTGAACAAGGTTTACTGGAGTGACGAACTTAGAATTGCGCGCATGGTGGCATTTTTAAAGCGTTGTTTCACAGAATAAACTGATACACAGAAGGATATCCTCATTGGCTAGTGTGCAGAGAAACATTGGTGCTTATGAAAGATTCATGTATAATATTTGAAAAATACACTTATCCTTTCAACATAAATATCGTATTACAACTGTAACCGAAGAAAGAAAGAAAACGGAGGGAGCAGAAAGGATTAAAAATAAATAGAAAAGAGAGGATTCTATGATGATATCAGGGCTCCATGTAACAATATTTTACATTTATTTGCTTTTTGTTGGTTTAGTAAAGTATGCGGCTCCATTTCGTTTCTTTATTCTTGCATTATAGAATGAAAATGCATAGCAGGAATTAGTTTATTGCTTTAACACACATACCAACACAATTTAGATAGAGAAACTTGCTGTGAGGGACTGAAACATGTCGTGGTTATAGAACAGTACTGGGGGGGAGAAGGAGATGGTTTCTCAGTCTTTTTTCAAGTTTGGGAGGAAATCTTATCCCTGGTGAAGCTCAAATCCAAAGATATGGAAATAAAAAACATGGCCAAGAGATGTTGAATTACGGCAAATTCAAAGAGAAAAAATCTATGAATTAATGGATGAATTATTAAAGTTCAGAGGACTTTCTCTTTGTCAATTTCCCCTAATTAATGGTGCGCAATACAATGAATATAACTCTATGAGGGCATTCTATAGCCCCACATGTTTGCCCACTCACGTGTAATGGTGATACTCTATCTCCGTGAGCAAGAGCTGTCCCATGAACACTTCCTGGAAGTTTTCCCTGGATGACAAATCTGGTGGCGGAATGGGGAATTTTCTTGCATAATCAAGAAGAATAATCTTAATTATTTCGTTGTCTTGGCATTGAACTTTTTTCTTCTTTTTTTTTCCGTATTAAAAATGCATGAATGGAAAGGTTGGTAACAGAATGCTACTTGTGTATCTTTTAATTAAACTTATATCGGATCGATCTATGTCGATGGTGAAGTTTAGAGGATCTTCACGGGTTTCAATTGTTTCAATATTCCTTCGAGGTTTCAATTTCAAAGCCACTAAGAAAATTTTCTAGTTCTTAAACTTATCAAATAA
Source organism: Populus euphratica (assembly GCF_000495115.2). NCBI lineage: Eukaryota > Viridiplantae > Streptophyta > Magnoliopsida > Malpighiales > Salicaceae > Populus > Populus euphratica. The sequence goes on from NW_011499884.1 coordinate 647,227, forward strand.
GACTTTTTATAAATAACTTGACGAGAAAAGTTTTTCTAATTTTAATTAAAAGGTCCAAATAATATAGCATGTAACATTTATATATTTAAAAATATAAATAAGAAATCACAAGAGAAAGTTTAAATTATGGATCAGCTCATTAAAAAGTAAATAAATAAAATATTTTTTTATGAGTCTAATCGGTGATGAATCATGTCCAAGTGTCAAAAATAATTAATTTTATTAAATATCTTAGTTCTTTGCTAGTTGATGGTTATATATATCCTTGAAACAACACCAAAGTTTAATAGTTATTTTTCTTTTGGGATTAGGCTTTTAATTTTAATCTTGATCTTTTTAATTTTTTTAAATTCTTAATATGTTTTAAGGTTTTTTTTCTTCTTTTAATGTAAACCATATTGAAAGAAAGATATATCTTGATTTTGTTGTTTATATTCTTCAATATAAATGATCTGTATGATATAATTTAAATATCTTAATTGAAATAGAAGGTTAAATCTCTTCAAATTATTGATTAAATCTTAAAAGTCTAGGGATTGGAAAAACTTTTTTTTATTAGTTTGGATATATGTGATTGAATTAGTCTAGGTAAATTAAAGTAAATTAAAATCAACCAAAGGATAATCTCACTAAATTATTTATGTCAAAGGTGAAGTTGAGAGTATCTTTATGAGAGAGATACTAGATTTAAAATTCACTTGATTGAAGGGGATTACTTCAAGAAAAACTCACTTGAAAGTATCTATTGGCTTTTGGCTTTAGGATTCAGGCAACCCCGGCCGATGGAAAAGATAAAGTAAAAAACCAAATCATTATTCCTGGCCATGAATATCATTTATATCAATAATTCTCGTATGAACAGCCAGTGGAAACTGGCATGGTAACTGCGATAATTAATCTGATGCTTCTGATATAATTTCTGTGATAGCAGCAACATGCCTGTAATGGAGGCTTTGACTTACTAGATAGAATAAATAATTATTAAAGAAAAAAGGAAGACATTTATGTTCTTCCGAAACCTGGCTAATAACTTTTTCAGAAGCTCTGTTAACTTGGTAATGTCCGGTCAGTCTGGAAAAACATGGAGCCAAAGCCCCATTTTTGGATTCCTCAACTGCAATCCGATTCACATAAGTTGACTTATTCTATCTTGGAATTATAATTATTTTGATCCGTCACTAATTTAATTACCCAGTCCAACGTGGGCTCATGGTAGAACATATATAGAATATTTGTTAGCAATTTGAAAGATGCACAGGCGTAATATTTTAATCGAGAACAAGAATATCAAATAACAATTTGAAATAGGTATGCCATGAATATGAAAATAATATATCTCCTGTTTTTATTCAAAAATATGAAGAATATATGTTGCTATTTGCGCACAAACAATTAATTTTATTCTAAGAAAATGATTATAATAAAACTGGTCGTGCAAGTTTGCGAGCAATAACCATAAATCGATTAGTTAGTATATAAAAAAATATAGTTGAAAAATCATTTTCTCTTATGGATTAATATTCATATATGAAAAGCTGCAGTATTACTATTTTCAGAGATCCTGTAGGGTTGGCTAGAACCAAGAACAATTAATTAATTGGATATTAGCATGCATGGGCCAAACAAGATGAATACATGAACAACAGAATATTTCTTTCACTATCAAAACAGAGCCAGAAACTTTAAAGGCAGCAAAAAAAAGGGGCGGGGGGAAGAAATCCATTTAAGTATTTTCACTTAACCCCGTCCACTACTTTTTCCTTTCATCATGCCCAAGAGATGCAATTCAAGAAGGATCTCAACTTTCTTCTCGCCACTTAATGTCATTGTAAAAGGGATATGAGAAGCATGGAAATTATATTTTGTCTCAACATATATAATTTCGGAGTCCAGATTCTACATGTATAATTTTGTTGCTATATGATGCTTCCCTGAGCTAGCTTCCAATCATTTTGGCCTACCAAAAAAGATAATTTCCTCTTATTGTCTGCAATCAAATTGACCTTATTTGAAGAACAAATACCAACATTTTCTAAAATGCAACAGAAGTACTGCCGTCTTGGTCCCAACTGTGCTTGGCTTAAAATAGAGTATTTCTATCTATATTCCTCGTAATTAAAGAATAATCGCGAATACTTCAGTACTGATCTACTGAATATTAGTATAAGAAAACACTATTAATGGCCAGAATGACATGGCAGGGTTCCAAAAGCAAAGTATCATGACACTGATGTGGTTAATTTTATAGTTTTCTTCCCCTTAATGTTTCTTATATACGTTGCATATGTGTCAGCTTTAAAATTATAGAATAAAGAAAATCATGCATGAAATCAAATTCAAAAGAGTTATTTTCCATGCTGTGATGATTCTCAGAGAAAATAATCATCTTTATTTCCTTGTGGATACATACCAGAAGGTTATTTAACTGAAATGATCCGTGCTTCTATGATTAAATGCCTTATATCTATGGGCTACGCCAGAGATTTCAAGTGCTACATAAAGTTCAGCAGAAGAGAACTTTAACATTCTATCAGATTAATCAACCCCTTTAAGATCATTTTCTTCTTCTCACACTCAAAGGATCTTATTGAGTTTTAGAAACATGGAGGACCCTCTTCACATGGATTCACGTGTCCTCCTTCATAAATATTGATTTAAAAATCGTTAGCAAATTGTATCAATACAACATTCCAAAGCTAAAGTCGAAGCAATATTGATGGACCCTCATCTGTTCAATAATCACTATCGCACTAATTAAACTAATCCTTCATCTTATTACACCAATAAAAACAAATGTGCTCTCCTTTTGTTTCAATTGCCTTTCCAAGTGTTGGGACTGCACAACTTGCATTTGCAACTAGCGAGACTGAGCTATCATCGAGACAGTGACAAGCCATTAATCTAACATTAGTTTGAAAGGGAATCCACTGACTCAACATTAATGAAATGTAAACCACCCATTAATTGAAGCCAAATTATATATTAAAGAGAGCGAAAAATTATTATGAATAAACTATACAGTGGGGTAGCAGCGGACATCATCCAAGATAAATCCAGGAACATGTTGGCTTTCCTTTCAAGTCCATGTTGATGCAGAAATTCAATCGCGCCGTTCCCTTGTCGTGGAGTACACATCATCATCTTGTATCCAACGAAGCAGACTTTAACCTAATCTTTCAAAAATCAATCAATCTCATTAGGCTTCCTTTCTTGAGAGAGAAAAGCCAAACTTTGCTGCAAAGAGATGAGTGGGTTGAAATAAGGGTCTTTGCTAGCCATGGCAGCTTTGAACTAAGTTTCTGACATGGTGGACATCTCTCGGTGCGTTTCTAAATCACTAGATAATATACTATTTGAATAGCCTCACATGATTTTTGGAAAATTTTAAAAGAAGGCATAACAATTCTTATCTTTTGGCATTGCGTGGAGTACTTTGCTAATTAAAAATGATTTAGGTTTAAATAAGGTTTAACCCCATATGAAAAGATGATTTTATCGAATTTTGCTTCATTTTTCTTCTTGGTTACAGGCCAACGAAAAGCGTGTCACTCATACAGGTTATGATTTAAAGATAAGTTCAGCTTGTATTAATAGATGGTCTAATAATATTAAGGGAGCATTTGATAGTACGACTAGAACATTTTTTAAAATTTGAATTTTTCTTTGTAGCTTAAGATTATTATTTTTTAATATTTTTAGATTATTTTAATATGTGATGTTAAAAATAAAAACATATTATTTTAATATATTTTAAAATAAAAAGCACCATAAAATATGATCTGTATCATATTCTCGAATCCTAAGTCAAGGTAATTAAGAAAATAAAAATTTCTGCATTTTTTTTTTAGTTATTCCTTTTGTAATAATTCTTACTATAAGTTGTTTAATCTCTGTTCATATATATATATATATATATATATGCGCACGCCAACTCCCAACTCCAATATGAAGATATTTGTTTGTGTGCTTGTCGACAGGTGTTATTGATTACGAGGGCAAGCTAAGTTAATTTATGGCCTTAGCTATCTGTGACATAGTTATGAAGCCTGATTTGGGATGATTTGGATAAGAGATTGAATTTCAGGTTATATCATTTAATTTACATCAATTTAAAAAATTATAAAGAATATTTAAAATTTTAATATTTTATAAAAAAAATTAAAAAACTATTCATGTGAATATAAATTAAAAAATTATTTCAATTTTTTTTTATTTCACATTAAAAAATATTATCTTATTATTTTAAATTAAAGTATTTAAACAAAAAAATTTATTCCACATTAAAATTTTTTTTCTTGTAAATATATATATATATATATATATATATGGGTTTTAAATTTCATATTAAAAAAATAAAATATTCTTTTACTATTTATACAATAAGATTTGATATAAGTTAGTAATCAATTGAAAAAGATTAAAAAAAGAGGTATTTAACTAGGAAAAAATATATATATTTTTTAAAAAAATCTTTATCAGATTATACCGGATCATTTGGGTTCTGTGTTAAATCAATAGGTTAAATAATTTTTTCTAAGTTAATTATAAGCTCGAGTTTTGAATGAAACAAATCCAATTAAGGTCTTGGGTCACTCGAAGCTTTGATCAGTTTCTGATAGCTATGATAATTATGATATGTGATTGGATACAGAAATAACCAAGCTATTCTCAAACATTTAATTAACAAGATATGCCTAGCCGATCATGTGGTGTCTTAATCTTGCAAGGTGAACCACTAATTCAAAACTTAATGTTTCAAAATTAATAGCTTCATCCATGTGTTAAGGGAAAGGAATGAAGTAGCTGGCTATTTAGCTAAACAAAGTTTAAGGAGACCTGATGGATTTATAGCTTAATTAATTTGTTGTAACTCTTCTTTTGTTTGTCTTAGCCTTTAACTTATTAATTGAGCAATATTAAAATCAATCATTATAAAATTAAGAGAACTGAACGTCATGATTTTTCTAACGAATTTCAAGATCGATGAAATATTCCTCTAATGACTAAAAAATCTTTGTTTCATGTTTCTGCCACATATTTTTCATAAGATCCCACAGGAGCGAGCAAGCAAGCAAGTTTAATACAAGTTAAAAAGGTGAGTTTCCGAGGCCAAAAGATTTCAAAATTGGATGACAAATTTAAATAATATTATTGAACTCTGGTATATATGCTTTTTAATTAGTCTATCAGTCATCGATCTTGACGCACCCACCCACACATATATCCTATTTTAGAACTGCTCAATTTGTTCTTATCTAGAAAAGCTCATTGCACAATTCAACTATTAAACTTACACTTTTATTTTCACCCCTTCTTTCCCGTTGAATGATTAGCATGTCCTGTTATTGTGCTGTGTGTTATGATTGATATTTTTCTAGTTGCAAACACTATATAAAACCATATTAAAACAGAATGCAGCACGTTCTGCAACCTTTTATTATATATATGTCTAGTAAATAACTCAATTTCTTTAAGCGATGGGTCACAACAAGAAAATTGAAGAATGCCGATGGATTATTCCGTTGGCATTTAGAAAAAACTATGCTAATGTTTTAAAAAATAGAAACATCATTATTGTTGTTGGAAAGCCAATCTTCAACAATTTTATTTCGTCAATAATTTCTAATATTAATAACAAATTATTTCATTTTTAAAATTAGTTTTTACCATCTATTTTCCGTCAAAAAATCCATCAATAATAAAAAGTACCGACATAATAAACGTTGGTAGAATCACCAATTTAACGAATATTTTGTCTGTTTTTCCATCAATATTTTCAATTATTTTGGTGACATCTCACAATCAACTCAAAAAAAAATTTCTGTCTTTTTCATAAGTGAACATCTCACAGTCAGCGCAAACAAATAATAAAACTTGCAATAAAGTTAACATTTGGGAAGATTTTATATTTTTTACAAGATTTTAAATTGTTCAATGGTAAACGTCCAAAAGAATGATACACAAAATTTTGGAACACTAAGCATCTTTGCTGCTTGAAAATGTTAAGCTCACTGCTTGCATAACGCAGTGACAAGACACAATTCACCGAAGAATGCTTGAAAAACTTCCAAAGTCTCTTCACCATGAGTCTACATCACTCCATTTTGCAAGCAAACGCCCTTTCAACATTAGAATAAGAATCTTAAATCTGAATTGAACCAACAATAACGCAAATTATAGAATCACTTTCACCAAAATTGCAGAGATGTACTTCTTAATAAAATTTACCAAATTCGAATTATATAACAAATCCACCATTCATCCAAAAAGAAGAAAAAAAATCTGTCACGCTCCCTAAATAAACATGAAAAGCCATTTGAACTAGGAGCAATTAAGGTCTAGTATACATCAAATGTCCAATTTAAGCAAGAATCCAGTAGGCACAAAGAGTACATTGATCTGTTAATTTGCTTCCCGTCAACAGCTCTGTTATGAAACAATCAATTACAAATCACAATCAAAGAATCAAAGAATATAAGACCCACCAGTGACTCATGCTTATCGGAATTTGAATAATGCTTATCTTAAATCATCCTCGTTGCATAAATTCCAAAAGATCATGACACTCACACACACTGGTTACCAAAATCTAGGATTGAAATAAACAAAAACTACTAATAACTTACTAGTATCCATATGTAAGAACATTGAACTTCTCTTCATCGATGTATCCCAGTAATAGAATCTAATTTTCCCACAATTAGTGAAGAAATCCTAAGGGTGAACTTCCACACCAATAGTTGTTGTATTCACCAAAACTATAAAAATAAATTAATAACTTCAACACCACAAAACCAACTCACACAAGCATACAAGATTTGGTTAAAACAACAAAAGTTAAAACTTGTGCTCATATTTGATCTAGAATTTGCCAGATAAATGCCTTTTCGCAAATGTTATTTTCCCGGAATTTGAGGAAACACCTAAAAGCCAAAAAATCAAAACCTCTATTATAAAATTTTAAAAAAATATATAACACCCTAAATCCAAAAACCAATACCCTAAATACAATTTTTATTTTTACTATTGTATATTGCCCTAAAATTATAAATAGAAAATGTTGTCTAACTAATAGGTTAAGCCTCTTACTTATTCTCAACTTGATATCGAAGCCTTAACACATCAGAACTCCTCTCTTCCTTTCCCTAATGGACTTTGTTGTTTTCGACTTCTCCCTCCACCAAACCAGCACTGCAGCTTAGCCGATCGGCAACTCAGAGGCGGCTGTCGGTGGTGCCTTCCCACAACAATATCCTTTTTCACTTGTAGAGCAGAAAAATGGCTCCTTTTCTCATGTTTTTGTTGTCCCTCTTCACATTATAAGGGCATCAACTCCAACTATAGTTGCTTTGCCTAACACTCAACAAGTTGTTTCGTTGAAGTTTACAAATACCAATTATTTCTATTGATAAATGCAGGTAAAGCCATATCTTTTTAGTCAGGGTGTCTTTCACTTTGTTGATTGCTCGGTGCCATGTCTTTCTTCTCATATTTTTGACAGTTTTACTAGTTTTTTTTTCATACAATCAACCTCTATTTTCTTTGTTGGAAATAACATGATAAACTTATTTGGAGCGCATTACTCTCCTCTCTTTTCATGGACGTATTATACCTTGAGGTAGATTGTTAAACCTTTCATTGTGTTTGGCGCTCTCTTGAGAAAGCTCTCACCTCTCCATCTAACTCATATATTATGTAATTCCATGGATCTTCACAAGATCTTTGACAAGGTGATGCTTCAGTTGACATGTATATGCAGCAAACAAAATTATTATTTGATGAATTGACTATTGTTAGTCGGTCTATTTCCCTTGAAGACTTCAATCTCCGTGTATTTCGTGACCTTTGTGGAAAGTTTAAAGACTTGGTAACCAGCCTTATGACCAAGACAGAATTGTTGTAATATGCCGCCCTCCATAGCCAACCTTTTCTATTTATATGTGTAGGGCAATATACAATAGTAAAGGTAGAGATTACAACACTAAAGTAGTCCTATAATATTATATATATATATATATATATATATATACATTCAATAATACGAGATTGTCATTTTATATGAGACAAGATTGTGAAAAAGAAGATTCAGATTTCTTTTATCTCTTCTCCAGATTAACTTGTAGATGTTTTTATTAAGCAGCTTTTTGTTGCTTTTTTTATTGTTTTTCAATTTAAGCTTCTATTCGATCCTTCATCCTCGGTTTAATTGGACATATTATAGAATGTATATATATAAAAAATACTATAGAATTACTCTAGTGTTATAATATTTATATTTACTATTATATGTTGGACTAGACATATAAATAGAAAAGTTGGTTAATGAATATGTTACCCATTTTATTTTTTCTCAACTTTCTCTTTACACAAAAGAACCAAACCCAGTTTGTTGATTCGACAAAGCCTACACAAATTACAACAAAAAAAATCATCAAAAATGAAATAAAAACTAAATCTTGAGATTATTTCAATATAAAAAATGAAAATGAACTAATGGAGGGAGGTTGCATCTGCCGAAAGAGGGTTAGGTGGCTGGATTACACAGGGGGTGTCAGAAATTTGATGTGCATGGGAGAGAGACCAGATTTAGAGTTTGAATTGAAATCAAAGAATTAAGAAGAAGAAATGGGGAAGAAAAGATGATTGTCAATTTTTATTTTATTTTTTAAATTATTGATGGGATTTTTATCTGCAATTTGATATGTTAGGAACACTAATGAAAATAGTAATAGTATATTTTAAATTTTATTATTGTTTCCACCAGAAATTACTAGTGAAATATGGGCATCACATTTCTCATCGGTAAAGTCATGATGAAATATTTTTCGTTGCTTTTTTCAATTTTTGGATAGAGGGTATGCATGCTTTCCGCAATCCAAAATAACGGACAAACGAAAAGAAGATCAAGGTATGATCAACGTCATAATTATTATATCAAGGTAGTACATAATCCCTACTATTTCTTTCACTCTGTACAGGCCTATTTCGTTTTTTTTTTATATTGATTCTCATCTTATCAAAATAAATAAATACTTAATGATATCTTTCTTTCTTTCTTTCTTGGAAAGCCTGAAAACAATTGCTCGGTCGATGCTTTTGCTAATTTTACGTAATTCAATTACATGATCTAATTGTTGTAATATTTTATTATGTCGTGATGATGACTCTTTTTTTTTTTTTGAAAAACCAAGATGAATAAAGAAAAAAATAACTAAAACCGTTGAAGAACTAACAAGCCTGGATTGAAAGAGGCAATATCAAGACAGATGGGGCAAAAAAAAAAAAAAGGAGCTATATACATTGATATGTTTAATTGGTGACTGCACACATATTACTTAATTTTCTCCTTGAAATTGTTGAAGAACAAGCATGGATTGAAACACAACCTCACCACTGCCATTAGAATGCTCAGTAACACGCCATGAACAAAGATTCTCTAAGTAATAACCACCAAAATTGTGCAATTTACGTGGAATTAAGGGTGACTCGTGCAACCTTAAAAAGAAATCCTAATTCTCCAAATCCAGCTATGCTGCTCTGCCTATTAAGTAGCTAGTCCAGAATTGATCATATATCCAGCTGGCAAGATCATCGATCTACGAAAATGCATGCATGATCTTAACAAATTCACAAAGGAGTAGGAAAAAGCTAATCACAATATTTCCCGTTTTTCAATGTTAAACGCTATTTTTTTAACCATAGTTTGTCAAGTTGTAGTGCAGTTTTTTAGGCAAATGATGACAAATTAACGCCATATAAAGGAATGCCTTTCTTTAATAAGTGATCAGAATCTATTCAAGCAATCCATCCTGAATCTTGGTTCATCCTTTTTCATGCAACATCTTCTTGTAAAAAGAAATATAATTTAAAGCTTGTCAGTTTGGAGCCGCCTTTATATATATATATTGTCTCAATGATAAATATATTTTTAATCAGTTTTCGTGTACGAAGATTAAGTTCTTTTCTAGTTAAGTTAACTTTAAATAAATTATTCACACCCGGATTGATGTGCTGGGATTAATTTTATAAATTATGCATGGATAATTGATATATTAATTTGAGGTCAAATTTAAATTAAAATATACTTGTCAATTTATTTATTAAATAACGAGTAAAAGTACCAGATTTTGTTATGATTTCAGCATAAGAAAAGAAAATTAAGTTGGATAAAATACAATGTGTAGATGCCATCCCTTGCCAACATGTAAGCTTTTATACGGTGAGCAACTGATGGGTAGTGAATGAATTAGCTTTTCTGGAAAGTAGTGGGTCCCAAATCAAACCCTTACCTTTCCAAAATCGGATCTGTTGACCAGTCTTACCCTTCCTCAGATTCCTCCACGTGGCATATGCAAGCTTTATCACTCTCTGACAGCCCCTACAAATTAGCGGTTTTCCTTCCAGACCGTCAAAGGCGGGAGACATAGATTTTGCCCTTTTAAAATATATTTATTTTTTAGAAAAATATTTATTTTTAGATATGGTTGAATTTTAAAAAAAATAAATTTTAAAATAGTATAATTAACTGTATTTAGTTAGATTTAAATATATATTTAATAAAAATTATAATTAAAGTTTATAAATGATAAAAAATATATATAAAATATTTTGGTTTATATTTAAAAACGTGGTTGCATTTATTTTTTAAAGTACTTTTTATTTGTAAATATATTAAAATAATATTTTTTATTTTTTAAAAATTATTTTTTATATTTACGCATATTAACACATCAAAATGATCTAAAAACATAAAAAAATAATTTAAGAAAAAATAAAAAAAATTTAAGTTTTTTTAAAAATGCTTTTAAACACAAAAACAATTAAATTTTTATGAAACTTCATTAAAAATATATATAAAAATTACTACACAGAAATTACATTTCAAACTTAATTTTTTAATGAGTTATATAATATAAAATACAGCTTAATTTATTACCAAACGTCTTACTATATTGGTTTCACCGTAAAAAAAAACCAGCAAAAATGTATAAAATTCTATGGGTAGACATGACGGTAAGACAATTATTACGTTCACTGTCTATTTTAAAATCGAATGCCTTATTGTGATTGCAATTTTCGTTTTATTTGCATTTGAAAATGAGATTTTATCGTGAAGTGGGACCTACGTGTAACTTGTTTGGCCTTTTTTGGAGTGGGAGGGATTTGACGACAATACAAGCCTTGCATGCTTATAAGCAGACGCATGATGATAAGTGAGCCTCTTCATTGCTGGGGGGAAAAAACAAAAGAAATTACGTGTTAAGATTCTTAAAAAAACCTTGTTTTTATGCCTATCTACACAGCTATTTTGATCTTTAGTGAAATTATGTAACAATAGTTGTCCATTGACTCTAATTACTAAATTGATTATGCGTGACGTTACTCCCAAGAAGATGCACTGATTCTCTAGTCTAAAAGTTAATGATACTCGAATATTATAACATTTTTTAAGGTTTAACATGATTTGTAAGGAGGCTGCAATCCATGCATATTATACATAATTAGAATTTGAATTTTATATAAAGAAAAAAGAAAAAAGAAAAAAGAAAATATTTTTTATATATAAATGAACCAATAAAAAAAGTTCAATATCATATATAGCTTTAGTTATAATATAAAAAGTTGACTGAAAATACATAATATCATATATGTGCGACTCTATGATGAAAGCATCTACTCTCAAAATCAGTATTTTATGTATATATTAAATATGTCAAATGTGAGGAAACAAGGAAGTTCTTGTTTTTTATCAGTGAAGAGTTGGAATGGAAGTCACCATCTAATATTTTGGTTACTAAGAACTCTAACTAGTTTCAAAGATTAGTTATAGGGACTGATTGTATAAATGAAAGGTATTAACACCCCAAATATATCCTACATAAAGTAAGATGCATTGTTTTATTGTCTAATAAAATCTAAGGTCTTGTCATGTTTTCTAGTTGTTAATTTGTCTACGGTTTAAAAAAAATCCTTATGAGTAAAGAGATATTTATCTTATCAGGTAAGTCTAACCATTCTAACGTCAATAAAAGAGTTTAATATCTGAAATATGTCCTCCATATAAGGTTGTAACCCTAGATATTAAAAGTAAAAATATATATTTTTTATTTTTTTGAAATATTAGCCTAGTTTTCGTACCTCTAATAAACTGGTTATTAAAGCCAAAATGTATGCTAATACAAATTTTTAAATCTTTATTATATGAAAATATGATATGATTTTTATTTTTATTTTTGAGAGACTAGGCCGTATACTTGAAAACAAAAATATTTTTTTTTCTTTTCAATATTTTGATGAAAATTGAATATTTTTATATTGGATTTATATCTTTACTAAGAAAAAATTAGTAGGAAAATCACCTATTTTTTAAATAGATTTTGAAGAATTTTTTTTTAAAAAGGGCCAAACTGGGCCGGGTTTGGCCCATAAAAAATCCAAACCATCACATATTAGGTTAGACGCAGCCAATAAAACACAAATCATCATATATTGGGTTGGACTTAGCCTAGCCACCTAGACTAGGCTGAGTCAACCCAGACGGTTTACTATTCCAAAACATAATTACCCGATTGTTGTGCTCATACATAGTAACAGGGTAATTATTTCTTCTTACTTGCATAAACGTGTATTTTTGAACCTCCACAAACAAGTTTGACTTTTTTTTGACATTCTAACATCATTTTCTCGCTTCTATTATTTTTTGAATTTCTTCTGAATATTTTTTGGGTATTTTTTTTTTAATGGGAACCAAAAATGGGTAACAGCACACACACATGCATATATATATATATATATATATATATATACACAGAGAGAGAGAGAGAGCAAACTTTCATAATAGTTTTGTTTTAATATTCTCAAATTTTACTTCATGCTTTATGTTTGGATTGCTCTCAACTAAAATATAAACATCATCGAATATTGACTTGTGTTACACTGCATGTCAGGTCAAATTTTTCTTGAATATAAAAAATATTCAGATGTTGCTAGTGTTTTTTTTCTAGTGAAATGTTTTTTCTTCAATCATGTGAGAATTGATTCAATGTAACCTGGTTGAATTTATGGGTCTAAAAGCAACTCATACAACCTGCAAAAACATAGTTTGGCTAAAAATATTCAAGGTGATATCTTTTTTTAATATTAAGATAACAACATGTTGAATTTACTTGAGTCACTACCATAATCTTTAGATTTGCCGACTGACTTTTCCATTGGTATTTGCACTAGCATTCCATTCGTAAAAAAATTACCGACAAAACCACTGAAGGAAAGTCTTTATCGGTGAATCTTTTATCGGTAATTGTTTGTCTATCGATAAATCCATTGGTAATAAAAAATATTATTACCGATGGACTTACTGATAAAAAAAATGAGCAAAAAAAATAATTCATTACGTCAGTAATTCCCTTGGAAACAAATCATATGTAATTTCATTGATAATTATTTAAAAATATTTTTAAAAAATATATTTTACAAAACTATAAAATAATTAAATTAATATTAATCAACACTCTATAATACTCAAAATGCTTGAAAAAAAAAGAAAAAAAATTAAAAAAATTAGCATCAAATAAATAACATGAAAAAATTAATTCAACTAAAAAATTCATATGAAAAAGAATTAAAAATCCTATAAATAAATAAACTAAAAATTGATCTCATATAAAAAAAATAAAATCCTACAACAACATTCATATAATTATTAAAAATAAAAATAATTAAAAATAAAATAAAATAAATATAGTGAAAAAAACTAGAAAAAGAACTAAGAAGAGAAAAGAAAAAAATAAATTCGTAAAGTATACTAATTAAAATAACTGAGAAGAAAAAATATAAAAGGAAAAGAAGACATAATTAAGCATGGAGAAAAAGACAAGGATTTGAGGTGAGAAGAGAAGAAGAAGAAGACATTTCTAAGCATGGAGGAGAAGAGAAAGAGTTAAGGAGAGAAGAGAAGAAGAAGAAGAAAGGAGACGGTCTATTATGAAATTAGGGTTTCTAGGCTTTTTATGGAAAGTAAATCAAAATAAATTATAAAGTTTAATTCTCAACCAACCTAATGTTGAATGATCAAATTGAACCAAAAAAATTAATTAAAAAAGGATTTAAAATGACGACATAAGTTAATTTGTCAAATCTACAGCTCAGATCATAACACCAGGAAAACTCCATAAAAAGTAAATTAAAATAAATTATGAATTTCAATCCCCAATCAATCTAATATTAAAGAATGATATTAAAAAAAATTAAATAAAAAAGAACATAAAAAATAACTCGAGTTAATTCGTCAAACTCATGGACTAAGGTATCAAACTGAGATAACCTCTTAGAAAAAAGTTTAAAAAATAATGAAGTTGGGTTAATATGTCAAATACACGATTTTGGTCATAAGACTTAGATAAACCTATAGAAAACACATTAAAACCAATTATGAAGTTCAATTCTCGTTCGTTCCTGTCTAAATCAATATTTAATGATGAAATCTATAAAAATATTAATTAAGAAAATGACATAAAAATGAGTCAACTCAACCCAGGTTAATTTGTTAAGCACTATTTTACAGGTCATGCGGCCGAGATAACCAAATAAAAAGCAAACCATAACAAATCATAAATTCAAATTTTCAATCAAATTCAATATTAAATGATGAAATTAAAAAAAATCAATAAAAAAAAGAAACAAAAACTAAGTCAATTGGGTTAACCATCCAAACCCGCGGCTTAGGTAATAAGATGAGAATAACCCAATAAAAAGAAAATTCAATATTGAAGGACCTGTGACTAGAGTCATGAGACTCATAACCTTGATCATGAGACCAAACTATTCATATCTAAAGCAAATCAAAATAGATTATGAAATTCAATTCTCATCAATTCTCAATTAGTTCAATGTTGAATAATGAAATTGAAAAAACACCAATTAAAAATTACACAAAAAAACTTGAGTCAACTCAAGTTAACTCGTTAAGAACTATTATTGAGTCACGAAGCCTAGATAACCTAATCGAAAGTTCACAAAATAAATCATTAAACCTAATTTTCAATAAATTCAATTTTAAAGGATGAGATCGGAAAGAAAAAAAAAACTTGAGCCAACTAGGTTAACTCACCAAACCCATGATCTATGCTATCAAAATGTCGCTTAATAAAAAAACAATATAATATTAAAGAATAAAATTAAAAACAAAAAAATATTGATTGACAAAAAAAGAAAAAAAAAACAAAGCCTATTTTAGTGAATAGTGCTTTATGAGGAAAGTTAAAGTAAAATCTCCTCCTCTTTTAGTTTATAATTAATTAAAATTGAATCTTGTAGGATTAATCTTGTCATCAATCTTTTCGTCGTGTCAAGTTTTTGGCGCCGTTGCCGGGGAGGTAAGTTTTTGTATAAATTATAATATTTATTTTATTTTCTCTTTTCACTTTTCTTGTATATAACTTTGTTTCTTTTCTCTTGTTTCTTCTTCTTTTGCTTTCTTCTTCTTTTTATTTTATTTTATTCCTACACGTGCATGAGAGTGTGGTCACGTACATCAAGTGGTAGACTTTGTAGGGTATCCTCATCATTTTCAGAAAATATGGCCGAAGAAGATAATCAATCACTTCAAAATGAGAATAATGAGAATAACCGTGCTAGAACACTTAGAGACCACATGAATCCCACAAGAACAAGTGCACCATCATGCATAGTTTTTCCTCCCGATGCATCTCATTTTAATTTTAAACCAGGCATTATTCAACTTTTACCTTCTTTTCATGGTTTAGAATTGGAAAATCCATACTTGCATTTAAGGGAATTTGAGGAGGTCTGCAACACATATAATAATTTAAATTGTAGCATGAACACCATCAGATTAAAGCTTTTTCCTTTTTCATTAAAAGATAAAGCTAAAACATGGCTACAAAATTTAAGACCAGGATCCATTCGTGCTTGGGATGAAATGCAACAACAATTTTTAAAGAAGTTTTTCCCATCTCATAGAACAAACTCTTTCAAGAGACAAATCACCACTTTCACTCAAAAACCAGGAGAAACATTTTACAAATGTTGGGATAGGTATCGAGACTTGCTTAGTACTTGCCCTCATCATGGTTTTGAAACATGGAGATTGGTTTCACATTTCTATGAAGGGTTAACACCTAAAGATAGGCAAATGGTTGAATTGATGTGCAATGGAACTTTTGAAGATAAAGACCCTGATGAAGCAATGAAGTACTTAGACTTGTTAGCTGAAAATGCTCAAAATTGGGACACCGCGGGTACATATGAGGCACCGAGTAAAACTCAACCTCACACATCTAGTGGAGGCATGTACAACCTTAGGGAAGATCATGACCTTCAAGCCAAGTTTGCATCTTTAGCTAGAAAAGTCGAGGCACTAGAATTGAAAAAGAGTGGTCAATTAAAATCCGTTGAAAACATTGTGTGTCAAATCTGTGAAACAAATGAACACTCAACCAACGATTGTCCAACCTTGCCTTCTTTTAAAGAATGTCTCCATGAACAAGCCCATGCTTTAAACAGTTTCCA
This sequence comes from Populus euphratica, assembly GCF_000495115.2. Classification (NCBI taxonomy): domain Eukaryota; kingdom Viridiplantae; phylum Streptophyta; class Magnoliopsida; order Malpighiales; family Salicaceae; genus Populus; species Populus euphratica. The sequence continues at coordinate 663,757 of NW_011499884.1, forward strand.
AAGGCCCAACCACAACCCATACTCACAAACATACAACCCTGGTTGGAGAAATCACCCAAATTTCAATTGGAAGAGTGAGAACAACAATGCACAAACTTCACAATCACCGTTTCAAGCACACCATAATTTCCAAAATTCTCATGGATATGCACCTCCTTATGCTCCACCTCCTAGAAGAAATCTTGAGGAAACATTGCATGCATTCATTGAAAAGCAAGAGACAATCAATACTCAACTTGCTCAAAACATGACAGATTTTAAAGATACTCTTGCTAAATTAACATCTGCTCTCAGTTTCCAAGAGAAAGGTAAGTTTCCATCTCAAACACAACAAAATCCCAAAGGGCAATACAATGCAAATGCAAGTAGTTCCGGAAGCCAACACATGGATCAAGTCAAATCAGTCACTACTCTGCGCAGTGGTAAGGTTATTGAAAAACCCTCTCTTGAACCTTATGAGAAAGATGATGAATCAATCTCTGAGGGTAAGGAAGGGGATGAATCTGAAAATTGCAAAGAAACGACTGATTCACCACCAGCACTTCCATTTCCTCAAGCCATGACCAAACAAAGGAAAGTCAATCACAACTCTGAAATTTATGAAATTTTCAAACAGGTAAGGATCAATATACCTTTGCTGGATGCAATTAAACAGGTTCCTTCCTATGCTAAATTTTTGAAAGATCTATGCACTGTGAAGAGGAAACTGAATGTGAAAAAGAAAGCCTTTCTAGCCGAACAAGTAAGTGCTATTCTTCAAAACAATAATGCTTTGAAATATAAAGACCCTGGTTGTCCTACAATTTCTTGCTTTATTGGAGAGCATAAAATTGAAAGAGCCTTACTTGATCTTGGTGCTAGTGTGAATTTACTTCCATATTCAGTTTTTCAAAGTCTCAATCTAGGTGAGTTAAAACCAACTTCTATATCTCTTTTACTTGCCGATAGATCTGTAAAAGTGCCTAGAGGAATAATTGAAGATGTGTTAGTACAAGTCGATAAATTCATTTATCCTGTGGATTTTATTGTCTTGGACACAGAACCTGTTGAAGCATGTAATTCATTTCCTGTTATTTTAGGACGTCCATTTCTTGCAACTTCTAATGCATTGATTAATTGTAGGAATGGACTGATGAAGCTATCATTTGGAAACATGACATTGGAGATGAATATTTTCAACATTTGCAAGCAACCTGGAGATGATAATGATTTACAAGAAGTAGATCATATTGACGAATTAGTTTATGATCAACTTGAATCTACTTTAAGTAAAAATGAATTGGATGAAACTGAAGATTTGCAAATGATTTATTCTGAGGAAGAAATCACGGATGAAACAAGCACCAAAAATGTTGATGCAAATCTTTTGTCAACAGTGACAACAGATTCGACATCTGACATCACACCAATCGATGATTACTTTCCTAACAAATCCTTACTTTCTCTTAGTTCAATGCCTTGGTATGATAAAAATATCAATTTTCTTGCTTTAGGAGATTTGCCAGCTGATTGGAGTACCCAAGACAAAGAAAAGTTTTTGAACGAAGTGAAGAGCTTTTATTGTGATGACCCTAACTTATTCAAATATTGTCCTGATCAAATATTTCAAAGATTCATTCCCGACAATGAGGTAAGTAGTGTCATTAAACTTTGTCATTCTGAAGCATGTGGAAGTTATTTCTCGTCAAAAAAGACTGCTGCAAAAATCTTTCAAAATGGATTTTATTGGCCCACCATGTTCAAGGACACACATGCATTCTGCAAAACTTGTGAAAATTGTCAAAAGATTGATACTGGTCAAAAAGTTTTGTTTTATGATTCTCAACTCTATGCATTCCCTAAAGAGCTAAGATTAAGATGGACCAATCCTTATGGGGCCTGTGATATTGAGAATTCAATGAATGACAATGATTTTAAGGAAAATGGACATCGTTTGAAAGCTTACTTTGATAATTTTCCTAGTGAAAATGAATCAGCTGGTTTGAATGATCTTGTAGATAAAGGTTGATTATTTTGTTTTTCTCACATTTTCTTTTTTGTGTTTCTTTTTGAGTGATTTTTGCTAGTTTCTCTCACCCCGGTCAAATGGCGGATAACGGTACTCCGTGACTTAAGTCGGTTCTTTCAGTTTCCCACAATAACTGATATTTGTGTATATATTTGTGCAATTCTTTGAATCTCTCTTCCAATTCTCATTTGAAAATGGACACTAATCTTGAAAAATTGAAAAAGTATTTTCCCGCTCTGCCTCAGAATGCGATTACAAAAATTTACCGTGCTAGATGTGCAAGATTGAGATTGTTAATGAATCATGGAATTCCTGAAGATATTCGCTGGTTGATTGAAGCAAAGGTCCGATTATCAGGTGAGTCCTCTAACTTCATTTCACACATGCCTGGAACAGGTAAAAGCACTTTTGCAAAGAAGCGTCGTGCAAAACGACTGGATGTCTGTCATCGATGTGCTAGATGGACTTGTAATACACAATGTCGTTCTTTAGGAATGGTATCTATAAACCGTGAAGATAAAATACAATTCATTAAGGATGGCCTGAGTAAGGAGTCTTTAGATAATCTTCTATTGACTCTTGAGACGCATCCTAGTGGAGATGTGCATCGTGCAATTCATGATTTATGGCCACTATTTCATAAAGAACATGATAGACTTAGTCTTGGGAATCTGACTAAAAAAGACCCTGTTTGCCAGTTTTTAAGAAAACTGGATGGGAAGCCTATCCCCGACCCATAGAGGGCGTTTAAGCCGTTCTTGGACGTAAAACCAAGGGAAGATGTGAGCCACAATCACAACTACCTGTACATACACATGCTTGGTTTTATTATTGTGTTTTGTTGTTTCTTATATTTGTTTCAGTGTGTTTCAGGTTTGTCAGTGTTCGTTATTTCAGGTGATATCTTCTATACTCTATCTTTCTACCTTAGAACATTGAGGACAATGTCTCGTTTTGGTTGGGGGGAGAGGGTAGTAGTTGATAAAAAAAAAATTGTTTTTCATTTCATAAAGCATGTGCATAATTGTTGTTACTAGGATGGCAGAGTAAAGGAGTTCTTTTGTTAAAGTGACTCTTGAGACGCATCTTAGTAACCATTCTTAACAAGGTCTATTATAATACTTCCTGAAATATTCAGGTTTACAAACTCTCGTATTGTTACCACTTAATTCTGCTCATATACTTATTTAACATGTATTTTTAAACCTTAATTTACACACACACACTTTAACATATGATTGTGGGTTGCATATTGGATTATTACAAGCACCCCTTATACATATTACCTAAGCTAAGTTGCATTGTTTGATTGTCTGATATATGTTGAGGTCTTGTCGTGTTTTCTAATTGTTTGTCTATCTAAAATTTAAGAAAAATTTCTTTTCAGTATAAAGATCCTTATCTTATCAGTAAAAATTTAACCGTTCCAACATCAACAAAAAAGAACTACCTTTCATTTTATATTGGAAATATGTCATATATATAAGTTTATAATCTTATATATTAAAAGAAAACAAGATTATTGTTTTTTATATTTTTGAATTACGAGCCTAGCATGACTTTAATAAATTAGTTATTAAAGCTCAAAATGCAAGCTAACACATATTTTTTTGGAATTTTGTTTGGGATGAAAATACAATATAAGATATTTTTTATATTTTGAGAGTTTTGGTCGTATGCATTAAAACAATGTTTTTTGTTGTTTTTTTGTTTTTTTGCAACATTGCAAAGAAAACAGAGTATTTTAATACTAGATTTATATTTTTATAGTATAAAAATAAAAATAAATATTAATCAAAACTAGTAGGAAAAAAACATAAGAAAACCACAAATGATTTTTAAAAGGATTTTGAAAAAAAAAATTGGAATTTTTTTGTAGTTTTTTCATTAAAATATAATATAATATTATTATATTATAATAATATGAGGATGGGCCTCACCCAGTTATATGGGCTGAGCCCATCTTGGTTGGGCTGAAGCCAACCCAAAATAAATTGGGTCAAGGTCTACCCAAATGAATTAGGCCATCATTGGCCTAAAAAAAGGGTTGGGCTGATATCGGTCCAATATATATTCTTTCTTATTTATGGACTAGGTCGGATCTGGCCGAGTCATTTTGGTCTTGCTTAGTGAATAGGGGAGAGTGAGTCATTTCACTATCCACTATTCACTTATAGAACAGTGGAGAGGGCATATAAAGAAGGAGAAGAAGAAAAAAAAGGAGAGGGAAGCTGACCTAACAGTGGTGGTGTTGTTGTTAATGATTGCTCATGATGTCTTTGGGTGCCGACAATCGGTGGTTTTAGGCATTGCTTCTTCTTTTTTCCATTTCTGTGCAGAGGCATAAATTTCTTCTTTTTCTTTCTTGTAGTTTTTTTTTTTCTCTCTTGTTTTTGTTCTTCCTCTTCTTATTCTCTCTTTCATTTTTGTTTTTTTCCCTTTTCCTTTGTTTTCTTTCGTTCGTCCTCTTTCTTTTTTTCTTTCCTTTATTTTTTTCTTCCTTCATGTTCTCTTTGTTTTTCTTCATCATTTGTGTTTGTTTCATGTTATCCTCTAGTATTTATAAAAGGTAGGGGTAGAGGGAGCTACCATAACCCTATCCAGTCATGGCGCAAAGGTAGTGTGGCTGAGGCAGCCTCTCTGCAGCTACCTGTAAGGCTTGTCTCCTTCATCATAGTGGTAAGCCATAAGGGGGTTTGGGTTATGTTAGGATTTTTAGGCAAGTAGGAGGGAGAGATAGACGTTGCAAAGGAAGGGATGAAAAACTTTCTTCTCGTGCCTTTGTGCATCCAAGGGAAGAAGATGGCAAACAGTGCCATCAAAACGACATCATTTGCAACACTTTTTTTAATGAACAGTGGGTGAAATAGCGTCGTTTTAGTTAAAAGAAATATGGAGCTAAAAAATCTATTTTCAAATCAGTCCTTAATTTTTTATTTGTTCAATCTAATCCTTAATTGAAATTTTGATTTTAAGAATCAATTCAATTGCATCACTGTTAAATTCAAATGTTAACCCTGATGTTTGTTGTTTTTTCTCTTTGTTTCTTGGTTTTGAATTTGTGTATTTTGACCCTTAATTAATCAAAAAACTTCTAATTTTTTCAATTTAGCCAATGTTTTAGTCAATTACAACCCTTATATTTGCACGCCTTTTCCATTTTGTTTATTGGTTTTGGATTTCTTCAATGAAGTCCTTAATTACTTATCAAACTTTAATGTTTATACAATTAAGTCCCTGATATGACTAAATTAACTCTTAAAAATTATAATTTGACCCCTAAACTTTAATGTTTTCCGATTAAAACCTAAATTTATATAAAAATTAATTTTTCTTGCAATCAAACCTTTCATAAACTCAATTAATCTTCCAACAAAATCCAATTAAGTCGTTAAACATTTTGTTTTAGACTTTTCTTTCTCAAATTGAATTTTCTTTATCAGTAAGGCCTTTATCAATTAAAAATATATTGTCAAATTTCTATCTTTTTATTTTGAACTACCTCAACCAATCTTTGACTATTTTACAGCCTTCCTTGTGTCTTCATCTCACTACTATATTTTTTTGGATTTTTTTATATAATTTTTATTTTATTTATTTATTTATTGTATAGGAACTTAAAAATAAGCAACAACAAATCTTATATGATAAAATGCAGAGAGTTTTAAAGATAAATCCAATAATATTATGAGCAAACTCTTTAAAAAAATCAAATTCAATAATTAAACTAATATGATAGTCCTATTATATATATATATATATATTTGGGTGTGTAGGGTTGTTTGGACCATGTCTAGAATCTCTTGTTATGTCATCTCTCTCCCTCGCTTCTTTCTTTTTCTAGAAACTTCAATAAATAATTTTCATCCAAAGAAACAAATTGCATAAATATACAAATTTCAGTACAAATATGAACATGCTCTCTTTTTTATTGGATAATAACACGGCTAACCAGACCGTTGTTTTCTATAGCCCATTTTACATGTGAGCTACACTAATTATGATGGTGGGCTACACTTCATCTTCAAAGATTAGTTAAATACCCTTATTGCTCACCTATACAAGTATAATTACCAACCTCTATACTAATTATAAACACAATTTTGCATATAGTTAATTTATAGTTTATGTATCATTAAATTCCTATGCTAAAACTGATTTAAATATCAAAGAGTATTTTAAAACACATAAAAAAAAATTACTTTAGATGTGAGAAATGTCATAATCCAATTCTAGGTTATTTCTCAAAAATTATTTTTTTTTCAAATTTAAAATAAAAAAAATACTAATAAAGGCTGACAACGCGAGAAAGCAAGTCAGAGAATCAAGCTACAATTTTGAAGAAAATTTGAAGGCCTAATTGTACCCTATTTTTCCCAAAAATGAAGAAAAAACTGCAAATTTAAGATTAAATTAAATGATTATTTAATGAATTTACATAAAAACTAAGTTCAAGAACATAATTAAATTTTTAATACATCAATTTGATTTAATCATGAGCCAAATTGAATTTTAATTATGTTGTCCAATTGGAATATTTAATTAAGTGCAAGGACTTAATATATTTTAAATGGGTCAAATTAATTTTATTTGGGGCTTAATTGGTGAAAAATTAAGTTTGAGAGCCTAATTTAGGCTCAATTGAGAATATTAAAATTTTAAAAGATCAAATTTAATTTTTACCAAGTTAATTAATTGAAATCAAAGGTAAAATTGCAACAAAAAAAATTTGAAGTTTTAGCATCAATTAGGGGTTAAATTGATAAAATTCACAGTCAATGATCAATCTGCAAAAGGAGTCAAACTATAAGGGCTTAATTGACAAAAACCAGGGGTGCAATTGAAGAAATTGTAAGTTTAATGATAATTAGGGGTTAAATTGATAAAATCCGAGACCAAAGATCATTTCACAATAAATGAATAACTTCGGGGCTCCAATTGAAGTTCATCAGGGGCTTCATTGTATTAAATCAAAAGTTTAGGTTAATTAGGGGTTCAATTGAAAGTAATTGAAAGTTGAAAGACTAAATTAAAAATCAATTAAAATCCCTAATTCAACCCTAAAACGGCACTGTTTTGAGTTTAAAAAGAGAGATAGAGAGATGACTATATTATGCGTCGTCTAGTCACTATTCATTATCTTTCTTTTTTTTTGAAATGCTGGTTTGGTTGCCTACTTTGTAACTGTATTTAATATACCTAACATTTACCAAATATGCCAAAACTTGCACGAAACTAATCACCAAACATTCCTCTACGTCTGTGTATGGTATTTATCGGCTCATTAGTAAAAGAAACGGACATGGTATCACCCCAAAGAGGCTAACTTAGGCAACCTGTAGCTGTAGACTTTACAATGCACCATGTCTACTTTGAGCCAACGATTGAGATCCTTTCTAATCGAGTCACAAGCTGAAATTTATTTCTCGATGAAGAAAAGATTGTCCTTTTTCACCTTCTATAAATAAAGATGGATTTCATGGCCTAAAGAGGGAGAAAATCGAGTCCAAATTCATTCAAAAAACCAGCTCTTTTCAATTTATGCACAGTCCTATCTCTTCTTTCTATCTTCATCGTGGCCTTTAACCACCACCACCCTCATCACTAATCTTCCCACCATCAGCTCCACCATAAGAAGCCAACACCATTACCAACCAACCACCAAGAGTCACCGTTGGTTTCTCTCTCCTCTCTGCAGCCCCTCCTGTTTTCTTTTTCTTTTGCTTCCTCTGCTACCGATCGCTAACTTTTTCAACGTTCCTCGTAACAACACCGCTGGTACCATTAGCTCAACCTCCTAATCATGTCGGTAACCACAGCTCCTAATAGTCTTCTCCTCCACCGGTTTGCACCTACGACAACCGTTTGGTTACATACAGAACGTGAACTGTAGTTGTTCAACTTTCTGCAAAAATAATTAACCTGGGAGGTGGGCAGGACCGGATTTGACCTAGCCCATATGTATGGGCCGAGTCCGGCCCACCTAAAAAAAGAAGAAAAAATACTCTAGGCCAATGTTGGCCCACTTTTTACTTGGGCTAAGCCTAGCCTATTTTTCTAGGCTGGCGCAACCCACATACTTTAATGATGTTTAATTAATATGATATGTTATATTATAATATATAATATTATAATATAATATATAAAAAAAATAAAAATCCTTTGAAAAAATTTATGATTTCTCTCGCATATTTTTCTACTAATTTTGCATAATATGAGGTTGTATATTTACACTATAATATATAAATTTAGTATTAAAATACCTAGTTTTCTTAGAAATATTTTAAAAAAAATTCAAAATATTTTCAAAAAGAAAAAATATTTTGTTACATACAACTAAATTCTAAAATATTTCTAAGCATATTTTTCATAAAAAAACAAAAATTGTATTTTTTCATGTTTAAAAAATCCAAAAATAGATATTGTAACTAGTTTATGATTATCCAACTTTTTTTTCGGGATATAGATGTACACTTTAATATTTGTGGGGTGTAAAATTACACGATAAAGTATATCCTTGAGCATTAAAGATATAATATGTAAATAAATATGATGTTAAAATTCAAATTTTAGAATGGTTAAGATTTAATCTAATAAGATAGAGACTTTTTCAAGAAGAGAGATCTGTCTTGAACTTTAAAAAAGATTAACAAATAAAAACCTGATTTAGAAAAAATAATCAAACAACAAAGTAGTCTATCTTAAATAGAGTGTATTGGGGTAATGTGTTTTTTTCTTGTATAACCAGTTCATTACCTAGACTCTTGAACATTATAGGCTCCTAGTAGCTATAATACTAGATGTTGACTCTAAACATTAATTATAATTATATAATATAATTCAAAAACACTTCCAACACATAACATCTTATAAAAAAAAAGATATCGCTGGATGACATCATGACAGCTCACACACGCGACAAGAACAACCCAGCTCTTTGTTAACAGTGAGAAACAAGGAAATCTTCTGAAAATCTCCATTGACACTTCATCATCGCACATTTGAAATGAGTCTGGATGAGAATTTATAAAATAGGAAATGTTATTATCATTACATAGCTATAATTCGGATGTACATTGTAATAAACAAAAGAAGATAAATAATTAATAACTAGGCGTGTCTTGTCATGAAACAACATATTTTTCTCATTTCTGCGTTTCAATCTCATTTTTAACACTGATAATCGTGAAAGGAATAAAATAAATCAGAACAAACGCGGTCAAGTTGTAAATGGTCGACCTAAGACTGATGCCTGCTTTACAATAAAATATATGCGTGGCTGGGGACTTTAGCTAAGAGAACCGTCAATTATAAATATATTAATGTGATTGATTTTCCATGTTTTATATTATGATAATCACCGTAATGGGAACATGGAGAAATCTGCTTGTTCTGCCTCAATTATTTAAGGCAAGTATTACCATCCCTAGATGACTTGCTTGTAAGTACACGTACCGACTGCTTTCAATAAGAGGATAAAAAGTCTACATTTTGACCAATATTATTTTTCTCTGGATTGACCCTCGCATGCCTGCAATCTCCGGGGAAGTTGCCTGCAGACTACAAGATTGATCCAACTCAACCTGAAATCTTTCCCTTTAATGTTCGTACAGAAAGTCACTCTAACTTTAACCTATTTTGAAATTTAAATTTAAAGTTCTTTTTATTCTTCATTACAATTTTTTTAAAAAAAAGTATGTTAATTTGAATGCATCGGCATAGTTAGTGGCAATGTGTAAAAACAGGTCTAACGACATCCTCGCCGTTCTGAAAAAAAATTATATATTTCGAGACATGGCTGTAATTTTTATTTAATTGTTTTTGTATAATGTTTTGTCCTTTGAGACTTGGAAATTATACTTCCAGGACCATGTTCAATTCTAGAAGACGAAGGGTGAGGTGAAATATAGGGACTTAGGGATGGAGGAGTGTTATCTTTATTTTTGCAAGTTTTATTTGGAGTGTAGGGACCAGTTCAATACACACAAGCTAGCCCAAGATTCTCTACATAAAAAATAAAATAAAAAATAACAAAAGGAAGAAGAAGAAGAAGAAGAAGAAGAGTGTTATCTCCACGGCATAGTCCAAAACCTACCGATCAAAATACTGTATTTTGACAATTAGGTAGACTACAACTTTCACAAAGCTCAAGGATTTATGCTGCAGCCTGCGAGTACTTTTTCTTTAGTCAATCTTGTATGTGGAGGCATAAATACAGATTTTGCGAAGTTCTAATCATCCAAAATTCTTGAACCAGAATCATCTGCGTACATACATAGATAACCCTCCATCCTACAATGTATGTTTATGCCTTTGAGACTGTTTTTATGCTTGTAATTGTGTTTGGTTTTAATGTTTTTCAATTAAAACAATAGTTTTAATGTGTTAATATAAAAAAAATATTTTAATATATTTTTAAGTAAAATATACTTTTTTAAAAAAATTTATATCGTAATATCAAACAAAAAATTATTATCTCTCCCCTTCAATGTTTAATTTACATGGAAGCAGCATGTGTCTGGAAAGAATGACTGAATCATTAAATTTTATTCCTCGAAAACTATAGAAGCCCAGTGTTGCAAGCCTAGTATGGTTTAGCTATGAGAAGCTAGGCCTGGTTGACCTTGCTAGTCATGGACCTTAAGGGCTTAGATACACCACCAGCTCTGTTTTTGAGTTGTGAACTTGTTGACTGGGCTCTCTCAACAATCTAACTTCCAAGGCTCAAGTTTCAACGGCAACTGGAGAAATTGATGTCCCCAGACCCATTCAAAGCATACTTTCTTTGCCCATTGTAACAGTAAGACCTATAGCCTTGAAAGACTCTAATGGACGTCTCCGCATATGTTTGCAAAAAGGCCGAAACCATGCAAGGAATGGAAACATATCGTGGTCAAATACAAGTTATTTGAGTTGAAAATGGAAAATTCAAGAGTTTTGTCTTTCAAAACTGGTATACAAGGAAGAACACTCCCTCAAATTTATTGAAAATACAGCCCCCATTCTCAAGAAAACTGCATATGTGATTGGTAAGAAATCAAATTAATTCCAAACAAATCATATAAGAAAGCGTGAACGATCTTAAAACTGAAGCGTAAGCACTCAATCGGAGGCTGAGAATATAAGCAAGGAAAGAAAGACTTGTCTTGAGACAGTCATACAGTAGGGTGATTGAAAAAACAGCCACCATGCGTTTTCTTTTCTTTTCTTTTTCTTTTTCCTCGTTGCACTATATTTCACTACACTTCAATTATTTTAGCTTTCTTCCACCTGATAATAAGAAACAGTGCGGTACACACACACACGCATGCGTGCGTGCGTGCACACACAAATTCAATACCTAGAGAATAACACTGACCGAGTCTGATTTCAAGATCCAATCAATCTAAGAAACATTCGGAAATGTATTACTGATGAGTTCCTTAGCTCTATGATGCCAGTAAAAGCAGAGGAAATACATAAAGAACATAGAAATATATTAATAAATAAATAAATAAAATTATACATTTGTAGGGTTTGGGCAGATTGCATGTGGACTCCTAATGAAGCTCTTGGAAAGCAAACAAAAATCAAGTCATTAACTATCGTTAATTTTTTGTTATGTACATCTACCCATAGAACCAAACAGTCAATACCACTTGGGGAGGAGCGATGTAGCATGAAGCAACTGGTCACCATGGTTGTAATCCTCATCTGTAATCCATTTCCCAGCAGCCATGACCTATTTCCAGTTCCACTAGTCAAGTAGCGATCATCGTGTTGGTTAAAGTAGGTAGTAATTAATTCATTAAGCCAGAATCTACATAGACAGCAAAGTCCAAATTAATTACTCAATTGGGCAGCTTTACTTATAAATATTTCATAGCCAAAAGTTTAGAGGATCGATGCATTGGGGCTAGAGCTGCCTTTCTATTTATGATTTCCTCCAGTACATTATTATAATGCTGGTTTATGACTTTCTAGTTTATAATTTAGGTGTATTTAGTCTTGCGTACAGAGCTAGATCTGTGACGAACAGCATTTTCTCTCCCTCTGCAGAAAATAAAATATACCCCCATGTTGGCTTCGAGTATAATAAACTCATCTGTCTTTCTCTAGCGAAATATATATATCTTCAAGTTGTCAATGACTTACTAGATTAACTTCAAGCAATCTAAAAGCATGAATGACAATCCTTTGTGATATTTTATTGGGGATACAGAGCCCCTTCCACAGGCGCTTTTACCAGAACAAAACACATGCATTCCAAGCAGCTAGTGAAGAACATGTTCTGGCATCCAAAATTTTAAGCCAAGTTGCTTTTATAAGAAGATTCGAGGCCCATGATCCTTTCTGACTCCAGCTTCTTTGATCCTAAAATCCTAGTGTTTTAGTATTCAAGAAGCAATATATATATTGAGGCCTTGTCTGCCGCTTTTCGTGAGACACAAACACTTAACACTGACAAAGTATATATATTGCCAAGTTGCAAGAATCTAATTTAGTTCTTGTTACCAAAAGAATGAAAATTTATTTTCTTTCGGAACTTGATATGAATGAAAAGTGTAATTGACTTTATACTTGTTTGGAGAGAGACATTAGCTTGAAATTGCTAACTTTTTTTGTTTTTTTCATCTCAACATGGAAGCCCAAGTCATAGCATTAGCAATTAGCATCATCACCATGAACTTAATACTTGATCTGGATTAGATTATAAATTATGCTTCAGTCTGGACATTGAATAGCCAATATATATATATATATTACAACAATTTTTTTAAGGTATTGTAAAATGATAGAACCTTCCAAAAGTTTGAACATTTAGCAAAAACCCTCTCCAAGTTTAAGAAAAGAAGGGAAAGAACAAATTTGCCTCCGAACTATTCATGCATATCCCAACTGGGTTTCCCACTTATCAATTGCTCTAATTGAGTCCCTCATCTATTCTGATTTTGATCCATCAACCTCTTACTATGATCTATAGTTAACGATTCGTCACACAAACACGTGATAGGCAGAGGCCATAAGGTTACTCTTTCAGTCAGAGTTTGTTTCTTTATTTCAAAAATATTTTAAATAAAATTTAATTTTTTTATTTTTTATTAATTTTAAATTAATATATTTTTAATGTTTTTAAATTATTTTAATATGATATATTAAAAATAATTTTTAAAAAATAAAAAATATTATTAACATATATTTTAATATAAAAAATTATTTAAAAGCAACCATAAATATATTTTTTTTTGAAAAAGTTTTAGTGACAAATGGATACATTTGAGAATTTACTCAAATCGCATGGTTCATGTATCGCGCGTGCAGATCACGTATTGGTAACTTAATTGGCTAGGGACTACGCGCATGTCCTTCACGTGCTGGCTAAAATCCTCCAAAACACACATAAATTAAACCGAAACCTATTTCTCTTCCTTCTCTTTCAGACGCGTAGTGGTTGGAAAGAGGAATGTGGGCTTCTAGTAAGAGAGAGGGATGATTTAGATCTGTGGGCGTGATTAATCTGTGTCATGGAGGACATCGGGTTGGTTCATGGTTTTATGGTTGTCACGATACGAGAGGATTGGTTGGGTTGTGTCTTGGCCGTGGGTTTGGTTTGAACCGTGGAACGGAGGACGCAAGGTCCCGTGGGTCTGGGATGAGGTTTTGGGTTTGTAAGCTGTGGTAGAGGTCTTGGTGGTTTCGGTTTATTTGGTGGTAGTGCTCGGCTCGTTTCAAGAGTGAGGCAATGGACCGATGATGGTGCCGGCAGCGTGAAGTGGAGATAATGACTGCAGTGATGTAGTGGTGGTCTTGGTGGGTGATTAATGGCTGGTTTGGTTTGGTTTGGTTTGTGCGTTTAGAGAAGGAAGAGTCTGTGTGAGCTCAGTAATTTATTGGGCTTATTTGGGTGAGTTTATTTGTGGTGGTTGGGTCGCTAGAATGGGTTGTTTGGGGAAGAAGAAGGTTGTTGGGTGTGATGTTGATGCGAGCAGTGGGTCGCTTGGATTTGGACTAAATTGAATCGATTGGGCAAAATCATTGGACTAAATGTGACTGAATTGAATTAATTGAAAACACCTGGACTCAAAATATGAATTAAATGGGCTGGTTTGAATTAACTCAATTCAATTAGACTTAAATGAAATTAATTGGACTGAATTGATTGGAATAAAATAAATAGGACTGAAAAGAAGTTATTAAACAGTCATTTGTCCTTGTGTTCCAAATTCTGCAATTTATTCCAAATTCATTATAAATCCCATTGAATCAATCTACACTTCTAGATTTAACTATTTATTACAAATTCACCCTTAATTTTTAAGATTATGCAAATTTAACCAATCTAACTTTCAATTTTGATTTTAATTTCTTCAATTAAACACTCAATTAATTAATTTCTAACTTGATTGTTTGTTTCAAACTCATCCTTGAACTTTTGATTGTTTTTAATTTTAACTAAATTAAATCAAACCAAGGCTTTTTTCTCAATTTTCTCCTCAATTCAAACCTCAATTTTGGACCAAAAACTACCAAACTCAATTTTTGTTGGAATACTCAATTATTGGTACAACTTCAAACCCAAATATTGTTTTATTTTTATATACTTTTGCATTTTATTTTTTTATATAATTATTTCTAACCATGTAAAATTAATAAAAATTGAATAAGATAAAAAAAATGACTAAGTTTACCAAGTTTACCAAAAAGATGTATTTTTTAATTTTTATATTTTTTAAAATATGTAAAAATAGACGTTAAAAATTTGGTTATGACATATTTATGATTATCAACATTCATTTGTATAATTGAGATGCAATTGGTCTTCACATCGACAATCTAGATTCAGGGATTTCATAGGATTTTTTTTCCCATCTAAAACATTGAATGGATGGTTTGTTGCCTGGAAGATTATTGTGCACCATTAATTTTGTGAATTATATTCAAAACAAGTTATGATTTCTACTGTATAAATACAGTGATATATAATTAAAAACTTTATTTATTATAATGAAATGGTTATTTTCTTTTTCTAAGAAGAAGTTTCAGCAATATAGAGATAAAGCAGTCTTTTTTTTTTAATTTATATGGGGTGTCCGGGTCAACTTATACATATTACAATTAATCATCATGACCTACTAAATATCTCCAAACCCAGTAAACAACCAGAGCAGTGTTTCATTTCTCTGGATGATGATGTTGCATATTTACCATATGTCACGATATTCACCTTCACAGTGGCTTTAACAATTCAAGGGACGTGTAAGCGGAATAAAGCGTTAACGTGTTAGAAAGTGGTTACACTAACCAGGCCCGTCGGGGCTCATCAAGTCACAGAGTTGAAATTATGAAAGAATCCAGGCAGGAATGGCATTCCTCTGGGGAGGAAAACCCTATCATTGCTACGTAGAATAGGGTTTTATTCTCACGCCATGCCCTGAACCATGCAGTGAACCCAATATTGAAAGGAGACACGGTAGGGATAAAAAGTGGCCGAGAAAGAACAATGAACACCTGCTCGACGGAAGGGATAAGACGAGGACATGATCGGTAGGGACCAATGATGTGTGTGAGAATAATAATACATAGTGATAAGATATCCGTAAAACAATGCTGACAAGGGACTCGCCAAACCTTCGCAAACCTAATTATTGATTCTGGATGAGCCATCACCTAATGCCACTTTCCAAGAAATTGTTGTGTAAAAATTGATGGAAAGGACAAAATCCGTGAACCGGCTAGTAAAAAGGAATTTGAGTGAAGTACATGGAAAACCGGTCGAAGTTGCAAGAGGATCTAACGTCAAGTCCTTGTAATAAAACAATGACACCTATCGATTAAAATAATCCTTTGTCCAAATTCATGGAATATTGCATCGAAGTTCTCGCCCGATTTTGATATCCTATGATGCTAATTATGTATGGTTCGGGCATGATTTATGTGGGAATAAGACAGGGGTCCACATGGTGTGATATTTCAGACACGAAAAAAGAAAGGGTCTATGTACGTTATGAGATTCATGCATGGTTTTAAACTTTTAACTAAGAACAAGGCTGATTGACCCCCACCCTCT
Source organism: Populus euphratica (assembly GCF_000495115.2). Lineage (NCBI taxonomy): Eukaryota > Viridiplantae > Streptophyta > Magnoliopsida > Malpighiales > Salicaceae > Populus > Populus euphratica. Next base: position 679,812 of record NW_011499884.1, read on the forward strand.
TTCACACTTTCCCCGTCTCCCATGGCAGCAGGCTGGAACAGGGAAAAACTTCCTGGGGGCGTAAGAACGTGCAAGGCACGTGATCTTACAAACAACACGTGGATGGCGATAATTATATTCATGTTGGATGGGATGCTTAGCAGCCCCCGAGATTTTCTTTGCCAGCAAGAGAGAAGTCGCCACCAGATATCATCTCTCTCCATGCGAAATCTTAAATTCTCGAGGGTCATAGCATGGCTGGCATTCCATCAAATAAATTTGACCACGGCATGCACTTGCTTTCAGCTCTATGAAACGGTCTTTACATAGACTAACCTTGGAAACCATTCTTATCCTTACCCGGACCTCTAGGTACCTTCGACCAAAGGACAGTCAGTTTTAAATAAAATGAGACCTTCCGTTGAGAAAACACTTTTGATCTGTGAGCGTCTATATTTTCAACGAAAAAACAACTTTCTTATTGCCAAGGTTCCAATATTACTCTTGAATGTTCCTGGTACAAAATGCCCGTGGTATCCACTGCTTGAATCAAGAACTCAAGCACGTTCAATCAACTTCAAATGGCTTCCACTGCGTGCATTACGTTATCTTAATAAGAGTATTATTATTAAAGAACAAGTCAGATAGGTTATGCAAGATGCAACTGTGAGGAAGATAAACCTCTTATCGATTAAGAAAATGGCGAGCTAAATTTGTATATCGTTGTAACTGTAAATGTTGTATATGTAACCATCTCTATACTAGAAGATTGGCTGGCTATTCAATTGCGAACCCCAAACTGCTCTGAATGAATCAAAGCTACAGCAGTTTTATGAGTTGCCCAAGCGTCATCAAACAGCCTTGTTTGCCAGAAGCACGACTCTTCGTAGCTCATTGGCAATTCCTTGTAGAACAACTGGTTTCCGAATGACTCCATTGATTCCAATCTGCTTGCATTTGTCCCACACATCGTCATCAGAACTTGCTGTCAAGGCAATGATCAAAGGCCAACTACGACTTCTAAACTTCCGGATTCTCACTGCAATTTCAAATCCATCTAGCTCAGGCATCTGAAGATCCAAAATAACTATTTGGAAAGAAGATGCAGCTGGACCAATAGCACTAAGGCAGTCAAACCCAGATGAAACAGTAGCAACACTGCAACCTAGCTTCTCAAGCAGCTTCCGAGTCACAGCTCTGTTCAAATCATCAGCATCAGCTAACAGAACCTGCAAACCTCTGAAAAGAGAGTTGGAATGTGGGTGCTCTGAGGATTCTCCAGATTCAGAGATGGCTATTGATATGGATGGTCGAAGCTGAAACCGAAGAACAAACCCCATGCTTTCAGCAAGGCCTTCAGAATTGGGCACCATCCAGATCTTACCTTGCATCAGCTACCAAATACAAGGAGGTTAGAAAAAGAAAAGAAAAGAAAACACTTGACAGGGTAAAAAATGTGACGGGTATTTAGATGCATACTTGCTTCAACTGAGAAACTCAACCTAGCAATATGAAAGGAAAAGATTATTACACCTAACTAGTTATTTCCACGGGCATGACAAGCTGCTGAATTTTTCCACAACTTGCATTTCATCCAAACCTCAAAGCACCAATACTTTTCACTCTATAACATAAAGAACTAAGTTCTTTCCAACTATATATTTAATATATGACACCATCTAAGACAATTTATCAAGGCAAAATAATAAATATTGAAAATAAAAAACCTTCCAAAAAAGAAGAACCTGTAGTGCAGCTTCAAATAATACATTAACACACTCAAAAGACTCTAGGTTAATCATCTTGTCACAACCAAAGCCATCAACAGAGGTTGCTAGATGAGGATGATGCATTTCATCAGACAAAGATTGTGCTCCGTACGAGTAACTACCCTATTAGTATATAGAGACTGATTCTGTGCAATATCTGTAACCACACATATATATCTGAATCATCTTCACTGACAATGCATCTTGGACACAGAAATGAAAATCCTAATTATCAGTAGTTTCTGGTGTTTCAGGTCATAGCATTGGAAAAAGGATAGCTGTATGAGTGCATTTATACACACAAAGGCTATGATTCTTACATGGACCAGCTTTTTGCAAATGCTGAAGCTCAAGCCCTCCTCAACACCGTCACTAGCATGCCTCTTACCACTAAGTTGTGACATTGAAGTTGTGCCCTCTGACTCAGAAACACTACCGTTAATTGCAAATTCAAATCTGATATATACATCCCCATCAGAAATGCTTTGCCTCCAGGCTGCCCCTTTCTGATCATTCCTCTCCTGACTTCCATTCTCAGAGAAAACCCGAAGAACTGCAGATCCTCCTCCATTATTGCGATCAAGTAGGTTCCCAACCATATGCAAAATCACCTGAAAAACCCTCTTTTCATCGCCCATAACATGATCCGGCAGGGACTTGTCAACCTCAATTGAAAAACAGAAGCCCCTATAAACACACAAGCATTTGGCAAGGCAAGCTGCTTCTTTGATCATGGCATGTAACCCAAAAGATCTAATCTCCAAAGGAAATCTTCCACTATCCTTTGTAGAAATTTCAATCACATCATTTATCAAAGTTGATAGGACATTGCTAGTCCTCATCATTGCATCAACAATAATTCGTTGCTCACCACTCAAATTCCCATCCTGTATCATTGAAATCAAACCCAAGATCGAATGCATTGGCCTCTTCATCCCATCACTCATTACCTTCTGAAAAGCACCCCTAGCTTTGCTTGCCATCATTGCGTTCATTTTGGCCTGTTGCAATGCTCGGTTTTGCTCCTCCAACTTCTCCCTCATAAGCTGGGACTCTTCAAGAACTGCAGCATGGGAGAGAGCCACAGCCACCTGATCAGCTACCACCTTAATTATCTCTACTTCCTGGTTGGTCCAAGATCTGGGTTGTCCACCTGGGAGAACCAGCACCAATATTGCATAACAGGCCTCAATTATCTCAGGAGTCCCTCCTTTGAAATTGCAGACACGAAGGGTCGGCATTCGAATTGCAGCTACAGGCCCTGGCTCACCAGACTCCCCATGGCTTGCAGCAGCAAGTGCAGAGTCAGGCCTAAGAATGTTTACTGCTTCACTTTGTTTAATCCTAGCAACATCGGGATCAGTGATTGGAATTGAAAGATTATCTGAACTCATATAATTACCTCTATTTAACTCATGAGTCAAGTCCATCTGGGTTCTAATTTCATTAGGCATCCAAACAGCACAATTTTGCAACCCCAATGTCTTTGATAACTCAACAAGGGTAGTATACAGAATCGTATGTCTATCAAGCGATTTTCGAATCTCTTGAGTAAGCATACGAACATGCAACCCAGCTTCTTTCTGTTTCATTATAATCCCAACTTCACGACCAAGATCCCATGCCTTCTTCTTCAACATGAATTCTCTCACCTTAACTTTGAGAAGCAAAGGAATGAGAGTGAAAAGAGTAATAGCAGTGGCACAAGAAACCAGAGCAGTTAATATCTTGAAGACAGTTAGGGCAAGCATAAGCTGAAATGTGTGGGGGCCATAGGTCATGCCATTGATCAAATGGGTCAATCCACATAGAACAATGAAAGCAATGAACTCAAAGAGAACCCATTTAAATGGGATATTTGAGCAGCTAACGAAGTACAGCAGCTCAATAGGGATTGAAAAATAGGCCACAGCAATCAAGAAATCACTCACTCTTTGGCTCTCAAGAATACTGTCTATGCTCCATAAACTGCCCTCATCTTCACAATTACATCGAGAAAATTCGTTGTCGTTCGCAGATGCTGATATCAGGAATAAAAAAATCAACAGCAGCCCAGGAGCTAATGCTTTTAACATTGCGGCCAAAATGGGCTGCTCCCTCTATCTCAATCCATCTATGAGCTAAACAAGTTTGAGTCTCTCTTTTTTACAAAAACAAAATTTGCAAAGAAGCTGCCTTTAACTATAGAAATCAAACATCTCCAGCTTTAATTCTCATTTCCTGTAAGAAACAAAAACAAAACTCTAACAAGATTAAAATCCCATTGAGATTTTGAAGGAATTAATTAGGCGTAATTTGGGGATCTACAACAAATGCACTTAAATTAGTTATACTTCAGCATACCCTTCTCCCTTCTCTCTTCTCTCTGGATTTTAGATATATTATTAATTACTATTAAATAGAAGATGAAACAGTAACATAGAACATGACATTTTCACCGATAAAAAATTAAATAAAACTTCTTTTCTAGAGAAGAAAAGGAAAGATATCAAAGGCACAGGCCAAAAGATCAACCCCACTTATAAAAGAAAAACAGTTTAACCTGGATAAAAGAAATCAGCAATAAAAAAGATAAAAATCCACCAACTTTTCCTCTCTCACAAAAAATGAACAAAAACCCACTAATAAAAAAACAAGAAAAGACATTGCAGCCTAACAAGAGAAAGAGCACCCGTACCTTAAGAAACCCAGATGGATCTTTCTTTACTGATCTCTAACATGCAGTGGCATAGAAGCACACACAGAAAGTCATATGGTCATACACTTATACTTAAAGAGACGGGAAGAGCTGAAATCTGCAGTTACACATTTTATGTATGAGAAACCAATCCAAGCAATACATCTTCTTTTTATAGTAGAAGCAAAACCTTGTACTACCAAACTCCAACAGTGTTTTTTTCTCTCTCTTGGAAAAAATGAAAGAAAAAAATTGAGAGAGATGGAGGGATAGACACTCAATAGACCCAAAACCACCAACTGGTTTTGCACCAACTGTAATAGGTTATGTGTATATGAAGACCTAAGAAAATAGAATAAAAATCCCTTCTCTTTCGTGCAGAGGGAGATAGAGAGGGAGAAAAAACAGAACTCTGTAGCTAGATGTTAAGCAAATTTGAAACGAAGAAAAAAAATAAAAAAATAAGAAAAGAAAACGCTTTCTAGAGAGAGAGGGACTAAAGTGAACCGTCCCCGCCGCTGTTTTGTAGGAGAGAGAGAGAGAGAGAGAGAGAAGGAGGGAGAGACATTAGATATGGGGTGGGACCCGGTGGAGGGAACGAATACATACATGAAGAGAACTTGGACGCCCTTTTGAATCAACAAGTCCAAGTCATCCCTCAAAAGTTTTGTTTTATTTTTCTCTCTTTCTACCTGTCGAAAACGTTTCTTGTTTCTGCCAAAAACCGCTTCTTTCACTCTCTTCTTTAATTAATTTGCCTTTTTATTTTTTATTTTTATTTTTCTTCTTCCCTTGATGAAATCTTACCTTCCAAAACAAAACCACCGCCGGACCCTCCTTCCTGGTTGTTTTATCTGCAGATAAAAATCATCGAAACGAGTCGCTTGGATGACACGTGGCTCAAAGAAACTCTCGGATACAGGTGTTCATCACTACAGTGTAATGAGATGATTTTTGAAAATATTTATTCGATGGAAAATATATTAAAATAATATTTTTATTTTATTTGTTTTAGTTTTATATCATAATATCAAAATTATCCCTACAAATCTAAAAATATATCAATTTAATATTTTTTAGATAAAACAATTCATTATACAAAAACATTTATTAAAATTCCCTTTTGTTTGATGATAGTAGTTGTTTTTTGAATAGAAAATTCATAGAAATAAATTTATTTATTTTATAATTTATTTTTAATATCAACATATTAAAATCATTTTAAAAAAATAGAAATATTTTTAAAAAAATATTTTTTTATTTAATTTTTTTATTTAATTTTTGATATCAAATTGTTTAGGAATGAAGTTTTATATTTTTTTTCAATTTACTTTATGTGAAGTTATCTTGATCTCATGGATTTTTTTTCAACCTTCAACATTGAATATGTTAGAAATAGAGCTTTGTAATCTTTTTTTTATGAAGTTATATTAGTCTCATGACCCCAATCATAGTTTTAACATGTTGACTCGGGTCAATTTTATCTCATTTTAATTATTATTTTTATATTTCATCCTTCAATTTGTGTTGTTAGAAAACTTGGCTTTGTGAAAAAAAATTTATATTTGCTTTCTATATGGTTATTTTGATACTATAACCTAAGCCATAGGTTTAACAAGTTGATTCGATTTGTCTCTACTTATATTTTTTTGGTCATTTTCTAATTGAGTATTTTTTTTAATTGGGTTTTATAGTTTTTTTTTATTTTCTATCTATAGAGTTATTCTCGTGACCTGAGACATACGTTTAGTATGCTAGCTTTTATTTTCTTAGATCCTTTTACAATTGAATGATTTTTTTTTAATTTCACCCTACAACAACTCAATTTTTTTATTTAATTTTTTTAAAATTCATCTTTCAATATTAGGTTATTTGATAATCAAGTTTTGTAATTTTTTTTAACTTGCTTTATATGGAGTTATCCTAATTTTATGAATTTAGTTTTTTTTTTTCAACATTCAACATTAAATACATTAGAAATGGAGTTTTGTAAATATTTTTATTTTTTTATAAAGTTATTACATTCTCATGATCTAAATTGCAGGTTTAATAAGTTAATCTGAGTTGACTTATGATTTTTTTTCTTCTTATTTTTAATTTATTTTTTAATTTTATTATTTAATATTAAGTTAATTAAAAATTGATTTTAATATTTTATTTCTATAAGGTTATCTTAATCTTCTAACTCAAGTTATGAATCTAGCAAATTAACTTAAATTCACTTAAATAATATTTTTTTTATTTCTTTAATTTTAATATTTTATTTTTAATTTCATCTTGAAACTTTTAGAAACCTTTAGAAATTTAAAACTCTTTTTTAAATCCATCAAACCATGGTTTCACAATAAAGAGATCATTCAAACAAACTACTAAAAATAAAAGCCCTGTAAAATTAAATCTTTGAAATGGTACATCTAAACAAAACCCAAACATAAAGATTAAGGAATGAGAGCCACCTCTGGAGAGAGAGAGAGAAAGAGAAGGCTATAGATGAGAGGTTTTGAGGGTGTATATGGGTGTGTTATATATATAATTTTCTTTTTCCTTTGCAAAAAATAAATTAGAAAGCAGGTTCATTTATTGAAATAAAAACAAAAATTTTCAACAAAACAATAAGAAATACATCAAATATCACAACTATTTAAAAAAAATAAAACCATAATCTATAATAGTCATCTTAATATATTGTATTTGTGATATTATAATTATAGAATATTATTTTTATTTTATTCAAATTAAAAATTACCATAAAAAAATATAATGCTAACTAAAAAGATATATATATATATATATATATATATATATATATATATCAGATTTACAATAAAAATTAAATTCATGACTCTAACTAAACATGAAAAACATTGATGTAAAATTTTTTTTTAATAATTGCTTTGCTAAAAAGTATTTGTATATAAAAGAAAAAATTATTTTGTCTATTTTTTATTTGAAAAACAGTGAAAAACTTGTATTGAAAACTACGAAGAACCTCTAAAATATATTTTTCAAACTTGATATAAATTTGAAAAGCTAAAAAACAAATTTTTTTTATTTTTAAAGTGAAAAATATTGTATTTGAACACCAAGTTTTATTTTTATTTTTTTCAAATCTAATCTTTCAAAAAAAAATTAAAGTGCTATTCTATTTCTGAACCATCTATAAAGGTTATACATAAAGAAATATAATTTTCAAAGACTCCCTATAAAAAATAGGGATTGTGCTTCCTTTATCGCATATTTGTTACTTAGCATATATATGAAACATCAAGAAGAGTTGGGTGGTAGAACTTCTTAGTTACAAGATTTTCGATTTACTTTTTAAGTATAAATAGCGTAAACCTTTTAGTTTATGTTCAAGAACATCTTATCAAAACAATCGAGTCTAAGTTGATTGCATTTACCTACTGATGAGGTTGGAAAAAATCTTTGAAAGTATCGGTGGCACTTTTCTATTGGCTAATAAAACCAAATCTGAAGAACTTGGTAGGTTCTTCGACATCTGCAAAAAAAAAAAAAAAAAACAATCCAAAGCTAAAGTTAGTATAGTGTTTGTAGATGTGACAATGTGACAAGAAGAATAAACATTATTTTGGCTTAAATATTCTTTAAACCATGTTTAAATCTTGTATTAGATCTGTATTGTATCGACCTAAAGCCTTAGAAAGATGAGCTCTGGCCTCTTAACGTTGGCCACCCTTTACTTTTTAGTCTAAAAAGATAAAGTTACGCTTGTATTGATTTTATTAAGATAAATATATAAGAAACATCTAGGATATTTAATATAAATATCTAGAATATTTGTAGAGATATTTATGAAGGCGTATGTAGTGCATAAACAATTTATGTAGTTTTTTCAAGGCTTGCAAACATATATGTTCGAAAAACTTAACCTAGTAAGACTAGGAGAGATATACTTACAGTAGATAATGTTACATTTTGTTTATCATCAGAGCCCCTGAGTCCCAATGATACCTTTTATATGTTCAAGCTGTCATAAAAATAGTTTCTGATAATATAGCTTTGGCACATAGCCATGAGCATGGTTGCAGCGCGTAGTTATGAAAGTAATAGTAGGCGAGCTTCCAAGCTCACCATATTTGAGTTCATCCAAACATTAAACATATGTATAAATAGGTCTATCAAACTACCAAACTCATTATCTTTGGGTTCAGCCAAACGTTGAGCCCGTACTCTTTTAATGCTAGAGATATTTAATCCTGACAAGTCAGATATGTTTTATTTTGAGAAGTCAAAGATATTTTTTGCTGATAATTTAATCTTTTCTCTTCAATAAATAATGCAAGGAGGGTATAAAAGAAAAGGGTTCTATTTTTCTCCATGAAAAAATGGCATGTCTATTTTAGTGTTTTCTTATAAAATTTTACCGTCTTTTCTCTCAAACTATACTCATTTAATCATCAGAAAGCCCCAAATGCATAAGAAAGGACCTTTTACAAGTATTAAACATAATTCATCAATCACTTTATCAAGGATAAATGGATCAAATTATCAAAATCAGCAGATTAACCAAATATTCTAAATACCAACTTCCCCAATAAGCTCATAGGATAAACTTGATCCTCATCAATTGTGTTGTTGTTTGTAGGAAAATGATCAAAAATCAATTGATTACTCTTTCAAAAAGAAATTTATCACCATCCCTAAATTCCATCAAAGTTAGAGTCTTACAGTTTTGGAATGCTTTTAATAGGTACTAGTAGAATATTGGTTCAAACTGTACAACTTCAAGAATTATTATAGGCCAACGATTTCATCCAAGTTTCTAAATATGGGAGGGTAGACTATATCTAAATATATAAATTGTTTTCTCGTTTTCTAGTTATACTTTCACAACAATCAAACGAATTATGTTGATCTAGGAGGACTCCTTTTAGCGACCACTTAGAAAACTTCTATTAAAGAAACTCCATTCCCTCATATTTTTAGGGTAGAAAATATAATGTTATTTTGGTTTATTATACCTTAATGAGAGATAAAAATGTATTATAATCAATGACTAAGAATGTAAGTCTCTTGTATATGAATTAAATTATTCAAAATAATGATACTTTATACTCTCTATATTCTCCCTAAGGTAATATCCCCTTACCTTTCCATTGATGGGATGAATTCACTCTCCCTAGTATAATAACACATTTATTTTGAAAGGAATGAATGTATTTCTAGTACTATGACACATTTTAACTTGTAAGAGATTACTATAATTTCCTCGATGTGATTACATAATACATCTGAACTAATAAAAGGACGTTTAGAAATGATACCTTTTTTTATTTCAAGAAGGTAGGACCCCTCTAAATCCCATCAAGGTTAGATAATTCATTGCCCAGCACAAGAAATGCTTAATTAAATAAAGGTGTGGGACCTAAAAATATTTTACTAGGTATGGACATTAAACCTATAAATATTTTAATAAGTATGCGTGTTGAACCCAGAAATATTTTACCAAGTGTGCATGTTAGACCTAAATAAGATTTCTACATGAGGATCTTAGACTTATGAAAATCAATATTAAGATAAATTAATTTTATAAAAAGAAAATAGACGCGCGCGCGCGCGCACACACACATATGTGTGTGTGCGCGCGCGCGCGCGTCTATTTTTTTTTTTTTAAAAAAAAAAAAATAGACGCGCGCGCGCGCGCACACACACATATGTGTGTGTGCGCGCGCGCGCGCGTCTATTTTTTTTTTTTTAAAAAAAAAAAAATAGACGCGCGCGCGCGCGCACACACACATATATGTGTATAGAGGGGTATAAAGATCTAGCTCAGGCTTTTTAATTAGGTACTCTTCCTGTTAGGTTGCAACAACCCTAACCGGAAACATGTTTGTAAAATCAGGGACTAGGATTGAATGGAAGGTTGTACTAAAATCCACATGTATCCCCTTTAAGAGATTAAAGATGTTGGACATTGCAAGAAATATCTTGTCTTTCACTTTCTCGATTAAAGCTGCAGACCTTATGAAAAATCCTTAGAATTACCTAAAAAAGTTTTTAAAGCCTCCAACTTTGCCTAGGATGCTAAGCCTTTTCCCTGGAAACAACAAGCTTAGCCTGCGTAATAGTAAGCTCAATCTATAGATTAGTTTGAAAAACCCTTACTTCAAAGATCTTCTGTCTTAGGGGAACCACCTAGTTATAGGTAGTCTCAGGTGATTTTTTACAAAAGCCCAGTTTAAGGGCAAAGCCCTGTGCTCGTTCTTTTAGCATGGTTTAACATGGAATAAGCCACTTTAATGCTCTGCAGTTATGCTTTTACAACATATTTCTCCCTGTATAGTTATTCGAAAGTAGCTTGACTTATCCTGTTTGCAACCATGACCTCTATTGCATGACTCCTTTCAGTCACTCAAGGCCTCTGAAAGTAGGCACACATCATGAAGGTTTACCAAGAGTAATTGTTAAAAGTGGTAATCACCAAACCAAACTGAAAAAAGGGTAGCAACCTCCCTTGTAAAACAACTTAATAGTATCTTTGGGCTATTTTATTGACTTCACTCTCAGTTGAAGTTGACTCTAATACAACACAGTTATTCTCCTTATCAAGATTAAATGAGGCTTATTGTTTACTTCATAGAGACCCCTTCAGTAGTGGGAATAACCCTAGATGAGTTGTAGTCCTTATTTATGATTGATTGTCCCAATGAATCTTACAACTAACCACCTTCCCCCCTCCAGTTCTTGATATATGTTGGCTTCTCAACAAACAAGTTCTTCATGGCATCGATGTTTTTGTTGGTAAAGGTGAAGAACCACTACATGTCATTTATGTTATCGATGCTAGCAACCAGTTAATAATAGCTTCTAAAAACATTTATAGCAGGCTCGAGCTTAATTATCCTACAAAATTATTCACATAAAAAAAATGATTGTCCATCCATTGGGGTGCAACTTGCCTAGACCTAGTTGATAGCTAAACACATCCTTTACGAACCCTTTTAAAAAGAAAGGATTATAACATCATATACATACAGTTATGGGCGATAATTTCAAAAAAACCCAGGGTGGAGCCTAGAGTCTACTCATTGATACGCTCAACAAGGTTGGACATCTGAACCATGTACTCTTGAGGTTAGTGGTAGGCCATAAATTCTACATCCATAACATTTACACCGCTAAAGACGTTGTCAATAGAAGTGTGGGGCAACCTCCATCTTTCCTAGATGTCTCTTATAGGGTCAAGAAATGGACTCATTCGAGACCTTCTGAATTGGGTATCTTTGATAGGGGAAAGGAAAATGACTCGCATATAAAGGTTTTCTCCCTTTCTTATTAGAAAAGGAGGTCAATATAACACCTCTTATTGTCTTGGGGCCTAGTTTGATGGACCATTATCTATTGCTACTTTTTTAGGCTCTAGTTGGAACCTGAACTCCTTGTTAAGGATATGAGTGCTTCTTTTTTTATAGACAAATTTGACATTCCTAAAGTTTATTAGTTTTGTTTGAAAGAAAAATAAATAAAAAGTTCATAGAAGGGAAAATGTATGAAGGGGGTCTTTTCTTAAATTAGAGAAAAGATGATCTTGGGTCTTGTTGTAAGAGCAAATTTTCAAGAATTCACATAAAGTTAAAGTAAAAGAAAATCCACAAGTAAGAACAGACAGGGTTATGTAGAAATAAACTTTTTGTTCCTATTGTCGAATGCGTAACCTTTCATGTCATCACAAATCTAAAAAATCCATTTAATTACTTCCTTTAAAGTGAATTGTTGTTTTATTTCCAAAGAGACGCTTCCTCTTAGTAAAGACAAATAACCTGAACTTGAAAATCCCTATAATCCTGTATAGGGTATGTAAGATCTTATAGGGACAGTAAAAAAAATCTCATCTTTTACTAACAAAGACTTTTAAAAGTCTTTACATATAAAACCCAAAGATTTAAGGAGTTATTAATGGATCAGCCTTTGTTGTTTTTTTTATAGATCTGCCATTTAAGAAGATGATATAAACTCATCATCTTTGGGCTCAACCAAGTCTGAGCCCAAGCATATGTGGATCTGGTAAATTGTCAGACCTATCATTTACATATATGGTTTTGGCAAGCTACTAGACCCACTATCTCTGAGTTTAGCCAAGGCTGAGCCCAGGTATATGTGGTTTTGATAGGCTATCAAGCCCATCATATCTAGGCTCATCTAAACATTTAGCCTAGGTATATGTGAGCCTAGTAAGCTGCAAAACCCAATATATCTTGACACAATAATTAGTACTTAAAGGTGCATTTTTATCAAGGTTTTATATCATTATTTTGCACTTAAAGTATAAATAACTCCTTAACTAAAAAATATTTTATAATAACATATATAATAATATAAATACCTTTAATTTGTGGTAAATTTTCATCTTGAATACAGGCCTATCGCATAAATGAAAGGATTGATTGATGAGTTGAAGTATTGAAATTGAATGGACAAAGAGATGACCAAACTTAGAAAAGAGATGTTGGTGCATTCCAAACTAGAACACTGTTCAGTAATTGGGTTATATCTGGAGTTGTAGATCTTGAATTTATGTCTATTTTATATAGACAGAAATCTAAGACATAGGCCTACAACTTTCATATGGAGGTCTGGTTTTAAAAAGGCCGTTTTCAAGTTCAAATTGTAGCAACAACGAAGAAGTCCGAATATGTTCTGCAACCCAGATACTGTTCAATGTTCAACCCATATCTAGAGTTCTAGAAGTCTAAATGACGTTTAATTTTTTAAAAAGGCTGAGATAATTTCCTACAACTTTCATATGGAGGGCTGGTTCAAATTTTAACGTTATCAATGACGTTTTGGGCAAACAAGAGAAGATAAGGATTATCACCAAGTCAAGAATTGACCACCCACTCATCAATTAGTCATTAAATCAATAATTCCTAATTTTGACCTGTAAAAGGAGACATTTGCCTTATATTTAAGCATCTTGGTTTCCAGATCAAGATCATGCTCTTGCTTTCTCTCTTTGTATTTTTGAAATGTTTAAGTTTTGTTTTTGTTAATATCAAGTTTATGTCTTTAGTTTCCTTTCCTTTACTTAGTTCACTTTTATTTTATTTATATTTTTATTTTGTTTATTTATTTTTCTTTCTTTCATTATGTCTAGCTAAGTTAATTATGTCAAGGTGAAAAGGTTACACTAATGGTGTAAGAATAAGT